>NC_142527.1:1282700-1490200 GCF_964205215.1 Stylophora pistillata
AAAATCGTACAATAAACATAACAGACTGAACGAAATTAAGCCGTTAGTTAACGGCCTAAAATCGTACAATAAACATAACAGACTGAACGAAATTAAGCCGTTAGTTAACGGCCTAAAATCGTACAATAAACATTACAGACTGAATGAAATTAAGCCGTTAGTTAACGGCCTAAAATCGTACAATAAAGATAACAGACTGAATGAAATTAAGCCGTTAGTTAACGGCCTAAAATCGTACAATAAACATAACAGACTGAACGAAATTAAGCCGTTAGTTAACGGCCTAAAATCGTACAATAAACATAACAGACTGTAGGAAATTAAGCCGTTAGTTACCGGCCTAAAATCGTACAATAAACATACAGACTGAACGCAATTAAGCCGTTAGTTAACGGCCTAAAATCGTACAATAAACATAACAGACTGAACGAAATTAAGCCGTTAGTTAACGGCCTAAAATCGTACAATAAACATAACAGACTGAACGAAATTAAGCCGTTAGTTAACGGCCTAAAATCGTACAATAAACATAACAGACTGAACGAAATTAAGCCGTTAGTTAACGGCCTAAAATCGTACAATAAACATAACAGACTGAACGAAATTAAGCCGTTAGTTAACGGCCTAAAATCGTAGAATAAACATAACAGACTGAATGAAATTAAGCCGTTAGTTAACGGCCTAAAATCGCACAATAAATATAACAGACTGAACGAAATTAAGCCGTTAGTTAACGGCCTAAAATCGTACAATAAACATAACAGACTGAACGAAATTAAGCCGTTAGTTAACGGCCTAAAATCGTACAATAAACATAACAGACTGAACGAAATTAAGCCGTTAGTTAACGGCCTAAAATCGTACAATAAAATATAACAGACTGTAGGAAATTAAGCCGTTAGTTAACGGCCTAAAATCGTACAATAAACATTACAGACTGAACGAAATTAAGCCGTTAGTTAACGGCCTAAAATCGTACAATAAACATAACAGACTGTAGGAAATTAAGCCGTTAGTTACCGGCCTAAAATCGTACAATAAACATACAGACTGAACGCAATTAAGCCGTTAGTTAACGGCCTAAAATCGTACAATAAACATAACAGACTGAACGAAATTAAGCCGTTAGTTAACGGCCTAAAATCGTACAATAAACATAACAGACTGAACGAAATTAAGCCGTTAGTTAACGGCCTAAAATCGTACAATAAAGATAACAGACTGAATGAAATTAAGCCGTTAGTTAACGGCCTAAAATCGTACAATAAACATAACAGACTGAAGGAAATTAAGCCGTTAGTTAACGGCCTAAAATCGTACAATAAACATAACAGACTGAAGGAAATTAAGCCGTTAGTTAACGGCCTAAAATCGTACAATAAACATTACAGACTGAACGAAATTAAGCCGTTAGTTAACGGCCTAAAATCGTACAATAAACATTAGAGACTGAACGAAATTAAGCCGTTAGTTAACGGCCTAAAATCGTACAATAAAGATAACAGACTGAATGAAATTAAGCCGTTAGTTAACGGCCTAAAATCGTACAATAAACATTACAGACTGAATGAAATTAAGCCGTTAGTTAACGGCCTAAAATCGTACAATAAAGATAACAGACTGAATGAAATTAAGCCGTTAGTTAACGGCCTAAAATCGTACAATAAACATAACAGACTGAACGAAATTAAGCCGTTAGTTAACGGCCTAAAATCGTACAATAAAAATTAGAGACTGAACGAAATTAAGCCGTTAGTTAACGGCCTAAAATCGTACAATAAACATAACAGACTGAATGAAATTAAGCCGTTAGTTAACGGCCTAAAATCGTACAATAAACATTACAGACTGAACGAAATTAAGCCGTTAGTTAACGGCCTAAAATCGTACAATAAACATTACAGACTGAACGAAATTAAGCCGTTAGTTAACGGCCTAAAATCGTACAATAAAGATAACAGACTGAACGAAATTAAGCCGTTAGTTAACGGCCTAAAATCGTACAATAAAATATAACAGACTGTAGGAAATTAAGCCGTTAGTTAACGGCCTAAAATCGTACAATAAACATTACAGACTGAACGAAATTAAGCCGTTAGTTAACGGCCTAAAATCGTACAATAAACATAACAGACTGTAGGAAATTAAGCCGTTAGTTACCGGCCTAAAATCGTACAATAAACATACAGACTGAACGCAATTAAGCCGTTAGTTAACGGCCTAAAATCGTACAATAAACATAACAGACTGAACGAAATTAAGCCGTTAGTTAACGGCCTAAAATCGTACAATAAACATAACAGACTGAACGAAATTAAGCCGTTAGTTAACGGCCTAAAATCGTACAATAAAGATAACAGACTGAATGAAATTAAGCCGTTAGTTAACGGCCTAAAATCGTACAATAAACATAACAGACTGAAGGAAATTAAGCCGTTAGTTAACGGCCTAAAATCGTACAATAAACATAACAGACTGAAGGAAATTAAGCCGTTAGTTAACGGCCTAAAATCGTACAATAAACATTACAGACTGAACGAAATTAAGCCGTTAGTTAACGGCCTAAAATCGTACAATAAACATTAGAGACTGAACGAAATTAAGCCGTTAGTTAACGGCCTAAAATCGTACAATAAAGATAACAGACTGAATGAAATTAAGCCGTTAGTTAACGGCCTAAAATCGTACAATAAACATTACAGACTGAATGAAATTAAGCCGTTAGTTAACGGCCTAAAATCGTACAATAAAGATAACAGACTGAATGAAATTAAGCCGTTAGTTAACGGCCTAAAATCGTACAATAAACATAACAGACTGAACGAAATTAAGCCGTTAGTTAACGGCCTAAAATCGTACAATAAAAATTAGAGACTGAACGAAATTAAGCCGTTAGTTAACGGCCTAAAATCGTACAATAAACATAACAGACTGAATGAAATTAAGCCGTTAGTTAACGGCCTAAAATCGTACAATAAACATTACAGACTGAACGAAATTAAGCCGTTAGTTAACGGCCTAAAATCGTACAATAAACATTACAGACTGAACGAAATTAAGCCGTTAGTTAACGGCCTAAAATCGTACAATAAAGATAACAGACTGAACGAAATTAAGCCGTTAGTTAACGGCCTAAAATCGTACAATAAAGATAACAGACTGAACGAAATTAAGCCGTTAGTTAACGGCCTAAAATCGTACAATAAAGATGACAGACTGAACGAAATTAAGCCGTTAGTTAACGGCCTAAAATCGCACAATAAATATAACAGACTGAACGAAATTAAGCCGTTAGTTAACGGCCTAAAATCGTACAATAAACATAACAGACTGAACGAAATGAAGCCGTTAGTTAACGGCTTAAAATCGTACAATAAACATAACAGACTGAATGAAATTAAGCTGTTAGTTAACGGCCTAAAATCGCACAATAAATATAACAGACTGAACGAAATTAAGCCGTTAGTTAACGGCCTAAAATCGTACAACAAATATAGCAGACTGTAGGAAATTAAGCCGTTAGTTAACGGCCTAAAATCGTACAATAAAGATAACAGACTGAATGAAATTAAGCCGTTAGTTAACGGCCTAAAATCGCACAATAAATATAACAGACTGAACGAAATTAAGCCGTTAGTTAACGGCCTATAATCGTACAATAAACATAACAGACTGAACGAAATTAAGCCGTTAGTTAACGGCCTAAAATCGTACAATAAAGATAACAGACTGAATGAAATTAAGCCGTTAGTTAACGGCCTAAAATCGCACAATAAATATAACAGACTGAACGAAATTAAGCCGTTAGTTAACGGCCTAAAATCGTACAGCAAATATAGCAGACTGTAGGAAATTAAGCCGTTAGTTAACGGCCTAAAATCGTACAATAAACATTACAGAGTGAACGAAATTAAGGCGTTAGTTAACGGCCTAAAATCGTACACTAAACATAACAGACTGAACGACGTTACGTAAGTAATAAAAGAAGAAATGACCTAAAACCATCGACAACACCCATCTAGGACCACCGAAAACCCACTTCAGAAATCAATTTCAAGCGTAAAATAGCGCACGCTGAAGCTTTATTAGGGCGATTTTCGTGGATATTTATTTACGGAAATGCGTGACAGCAGTTTCTCAAATCATTAATATATCATCAAGTTACAAACCAATCACGATACGCCAATTTGGCCACATCTGTGCGTTTAGGATCCCCGATGAAACAATGGACAGAAGGTTTTCCACTGTACTTTGATGAAATATCAAACCCTAGGGCTTGCTAAAATGTCATACCCTGTGACGTTCCCCAGGGACTTGTGACACTGCTAAAATATTTGACAACAAAGGCCAATAATTACTGAAAAACAACAATTCCGCTTACGCTGCCAAAATCTTGGCTAATGATGTACGATTGAAAAGCAATTTCAAAAAATCGTAGTGTGCTTCGTGTTTCATCGGGGTTTTCCCGTGTTTGGAAATCCCGATGAAACACACGCAATCGTTTTTGCAATATTACATGCAAAGCGGAGCGGAATTGGCGCGTTGTCCCTTCGCTATTTCCTTTAATTCAGTGATGACATTTCATAGTCGTCTAACGGCTTTTTTTCATTCCATTAATCTCATAAACTTAAGTCAATATTCGTCAGTGTCTGCGTTTTTTTGGCTCTCAGGTCAAAAAGACACCAAGGAAGACCCTCATTAGTTGAAAATTTGATGAGGTTGGGTAAGGAGGGGGGCACTGGGGCCTCTGGGAAACCTCAAAACCAGAGGAAAAAACCTCCAAAACCGGAAAACCGACGGAAAAAGCAGCAAAACCGAAAACCCATGCAAACCTGACAAAAGCGCTACATTTTCACCGTTAAGAGGGGTCAAAAAGGAAAAACCGACAACCGCCTCAGAGTTTTCGTGAAAACCGAATGCAAAAACACGTAAAATCCGCAAACCGCTCTGAACATCAAAACCGAACAACCGAACCTTTTTGGCCCAAAAGCCTAAAAAACGATCCAACAAACAGTGAAAACCGCAAAACCGAAAATCCCAAAGCCCCCCTCCTTAAGCTAATATCTTACCCTTTGCTAACAAATCGAAATCAGAGCCACCATTTTACATCATGACTGCTTCAAATTGCGCTGCTTAGTGAGCTTATAACAAAGCCGAAAAAAGGGAAACAGGGTGAAATGAGATGCTATTATTCAGAGAAACATGATTGAATTGCATCAAAACAGGAAACCGCGAAAAAAACAGTGACAGTTGAAACAATGTGATAAACAGAACTTGAATATCTCGCAGGATGCATGAAGCTTATTTTTTCCCTAAAAATTACCGCAGGTAATTGACGTTACCATTTTACATGTACAACACACTCATCAAACAAGTAGGAGCAACAACTGCTTTTTATTGTGCATTTCACTGTCTTTTATACAATCAATGAAGGTGCCGGTTTTCGGTAGTTGTAGATGGTTTTTAGGTGGTTTTCGTTGGTTTTAGGTCATTCCTTCTTTTAGTACTTCCCACGAGTTAACGCGTTAGTTAACGGCTTAAAATCTCCCCAAACATATAACAGAATGAAGGAAATTAAACTTTGACGTTCATGGACAAATTGCAAAAATTTTATGTGGAGGGGACACAAAAGAATATTGTAATTGTTCTTAACACTTTATACCAAAACTACGTGTAGCCTGGAGTCTTCTGTAACTTTACAATTGGTTACAAATGGTATGCAATTGATAACGATCACAAAGGTCGACCATAACCCTATAACAATTTGTGACATTGGCACTCCGGTTACTCAAGGATGAAAGCGCGTTAGTGGGTTCCTTCAAATAACCAGAACATTTACTAATAATTCTTGAATACCTGCTTATACTTTATTAAAAGAATTTAGCACAAAGGCAAATTTCATCTTTAGCACAGGCGGCTATTTTGGTCTTCACAGACAGCGGAATTCGCCGGTTGCCGGCTTCTACTGAGAACACTGCATATTTGAAACTGTAATAGCCATTGAGACTGTCCATTGTAGAGTGAGTTGTTACAATCGATGATCAACGTTTCCTGAAAAGAACATTCAGAGAAATCTGGCCTCTATTAATTTCAAAATTACCTCTGTTACCCAGGTTTCTTACCATTTTAAATAACCTTACGACGGGAGTAATACCACGAAGGTCAGCAGTCTGCCAGGGAACACAGGGGTACTTAACCTTCAGCAGGCGTGATACTGGAAGTAGGAGGGTGTTACACCCCTTTCACCCTCTACCTTTTTACAGCAGAGATTGTCCAGTAAACTGGCCACTGTAAGGAACACAAAAGGTGACATCTGATCACTACATGGCCGTTTCTTTCGGCTCAAAACCCTTGTACACACAGTATAATTGAAGTCTTGAAGACTTATACATTTATTACGATTTTATGTCACAAAAAACAGGTTGGTTCCACGGTCCCCCCGACAAAGCGGTATTATCCAATCACAACCCGTTGTACTATACTTCATGCGACCATACCCAGAAATCCATTGGTTCGTAATCCTGCTTTTCAAATTTGCCGCAACGACTTGCAACTGCGCATTCAGCTATTGTAAAATGATGGTGGTGTCTAGTTACTTCCAAATAACTGATAGAAATGGAAGACAAAAATAACATCAAAGGAATAAAATTAGCCTTTACTTGGTGTCCTGAAAGTTTTAGAAGTTAGGTCTTCCTGTTATCGTAACCTACGCCTGTGTTGCCTTAATCTGTAACGCAAATATACTAGCAAATGTACCCGTACCTTTTGTTATTGCGTGCGCGTTGTTTCGATTTCTGGACATGATATGAGTTCAGTACAACCAATTATGCTGGGGGTATCATCCACTTACCAAGTGGACTCATTGTTGCCGAGATATACCTGTAAGATTCTTACGTACCTTGGAAGCACTGAATTGCTAGACACCCGGACCTTGTCTGAGTAATAAAAAGAGTATTCACAAAAATCTGGTTACAGAACTAAGGACAATCTTTTACAATTGTATTGTTACAAACCCATTATTTAAGTAACTATTTGTGGTGAGAATTTTCTTCACTGCTCGTGATGGCTTCAGCCAGGCTACGTGCCTCTCACTATTTCCTAGGAGAGCGTAACGCCTGTATAGCAATTCCAGCCAACCATTCTAATTCTTTCAAAGGTGTGCCTTTGGGTGAGCGAATGTCTATTAACTCTTCTTGAAGGGCGTGACTTGTCAGTTTCATTCATCCAACAGACGGACATCTTTACTATTCAAATCCTCAATCCAGTCTGACCACCCTTCAATGACATTGCCATCACTGTTGATTCGATCCGCAAAATTGACCAAGTATCCCTCATGTTTTCTGTAGGCCACGATCTGTCCTTTACACCATCCCCAGTACTTTGTAACTTTTCCTGATTTGTCCTTCTCGTCATATTCCACCTCTATCAATCGGTTGATTAGGGCTCTTCCATTTGCCTTTCTTTTGCTAGTTAATATATGTCTGCGTTTATCCGGCGGACCCTCGTCGACACACTTGCCTACACTTGTACGCTTTCGTTTGGTCCTTTGCTTGGCGGGTGATGATTTGTAAGACGTTGTTACGTTCTCTTTGCAGACTGCTGATTTTACAGCATGGAGCCGATCTTCCAGATATATGTTCTCCATCAATGCATGCATTATAGTACCACCATCCTGAAACGACTGCCGGTTTAGAGACTCAACAGGATTGGTAGTACTTGGTCCCTGTTCCCAATCATTGTCATCCATTTCCTTAAAAGCTCTTGTAAACATAGCCAGGTGATTTCCACGGCACCACCATTTACTCCAATGCTTGAGTTTCATCCACTCTTTATTGTCCAGTGTGTCAAATTCCGGCAATAGATCGTTGCCAAAAAATTTCCTTGCTTCTGTTAATTTCCTGCAGCCAGAGAGCACATCGAAAAGGAAGAGAACATTTTCTTTCTCGTCCTCTGTTTCGATTTTGCTTGCTAGAATTTTAAATACACGAGAATCACTTTCATTCCGGCAAACTAGCTTGCAGACTCTGTTAACTGAACGCTGCCAGTGTACTTTGCATCCCCTTACCACTTTACGGGCAAGTTCTTCGCCCAGACACAGCTGCAATCCTTTATATTGTCCATCATCAAAGTCAACCAGGATCGATCTTAAATTCTTGCCATTAGAGAATCGGGCATGGTCAGCTGTAACTTTGTGAAAAATCGTGCTGATGGACTTCGCGTACGTCTCGCTGTCTTGCCTACTGCACAAAACTCTTGCTACTGCATTATACACGCATGTTTCGTCATTGAAAGAGACAACGTTTAAAAGGTATGGGAAGAAGTCGTTGCCGGTATAAGTAATATCTATGAATATATCTTCTGCTGTACTCAACATCGCAGATTGAAATGGAGCCATGAAGAATGCGTATTTTCTGCAAGGTGTAAATAAATACTCGCTTCCTTCCATCTGATAATGACCCATCATCTCATTGACTTTATCGCTAATATTCTTACTGCATTCTTCGTACAACTGGTTGCTTTCCACTTTCTTCCGAATTCTATCGAATTGGAGAATCTCGTCAAGTGGGCGTAGCTCTTTATTAACAGAATTCCATTTACCAAGGGCTAGCTTCCTCTCTTTTCTAACACGGTCAGCATTTGCTGCTGGTGAACTGGCTTCGGCTGGAACATAGCCAAGTCCAAGTCCTTTCATAATGTCTTTAGTTTTTTTGGAACTGTCATCAGAAATTAATCGTTGGATGTCCTCTTTGACTTTGCTCGACACGTTGTGTGCTGCCGGTTTACTGTGATTGTGTCGAGTTCCTGGTACAACACCGACCCATCGTCTTCCATCGTCAATGCAAGGCCACATGTACACCATATGAGAAGTACACGGTCCAGATGAAATAAGAGAACAATTTTCCCTGTGATTTACACATCGATTTATCTTTTGCCTGTTAGAGACCACATACTCACATTCGGGAGCAGCACAGGTTTTCACCCCTTCACAAGGCCCTCGTCTTACAAACAAGGAGGTTTTCTGACCTTCTACGATAAGGTCGTGCTTATTTGTTTGCGAGTGTCTTTTTGACAGCTGGTTGTCATCCCACATAAAATGTGACCGGGTGCTTGCTGCAAAAGGCAAACGGCGCCAGTCTTCCACGTAGGCCAATGGTTTTTGGGACAACTGTGAGTCATTATCGAAACCGGGAAATTCATATTGATCCTTGCGCGTGAGCTTTTCCCAGGTATCGGAATGCTTCAAAGCTTCTTGTATTTTTGGCAAGTGATGGTGTCCTCGTCCGCTCCTTTTCTCTCTAGTTTTGTTGTCTCCCTGTCTTTTGTCTTCGTTGAAAGGATCGATCGCGGGGTCGAGAACAGGTACGTCGCACGGACAGCGCAAAAATTGCTTTCCTTTCTCGGACACTCTATATTGTCTCCACACCCTTCTAAATGTTTCGCGTCTCAAAATAACGAAATTGATGTCTACATACTCTACATTAATTGATTGTCGCAACACTCTTGACCACCAATCGATGGAACATTTTTGCCCATTCAGCTCCAAACCAGCAGAATAGGTATGTGAGCTCTCCAGAAGTTTCTGCAAGGCGGGTGTGGAGAATTTATCTCTCTTGCTACCTCTTAACCACGCGATTAGTTCTTCCTCTTTCACACCATTTTTATAGTTTTGCAGTTGTTCAAAGTCACTAATGGCCTGTACAAGAAGGCTGATCGCTTGCTTTGCGTTAAAATCTCTTTTCGCTTTGATATCACAACTTGAACAACATGCATCATTGCATTGCAGCTCCAACTCGCCCTCTCCAAACTTGCTTATTAACACATCTCGAAGGCATCTCCCAGAGTATAGAGAGTATATCCACCTCCATGATTCACCAAATTTATCCTTCATGCGTTTCTCTTCAATATCCGAGCAGTTTTGTGTCCAGAAACACAATCGCTGATCGTCTTTTGATTCATTTATGAGAAGAAATCCATCGGCGTCGTTCCCACTGCGTCCTGCTCTGCCGAATTCCTGCACTATTACACTAAGGTTGCGCATACAACCCACGCGGAAAATGTTGTCCACGTGAGGACTATGTGTCCCGACTTCGTATGCCTCCGTCGCAACCAAAACTTGAAACTCCTTTGCTCTGAAGTCAGAATCAGTCTTCTTCTTCTCAGCGTGTGTCATCCCACGTCCATAAAAGGATCTTACATTGTCTTCTCCTAGTAGCCTCTGAAGTGCTGCCGTCATCAACTGGACATCACTTCGGAAATCCATGTACACTATTGCGTATTCGTCATTTACGATCGTTTTAATATCGGTCGCGCATGCGCACCAGGTGTCACCCTCTGACTTACCTTTTGGAGTTTTATCGGACTTCCTTTTAGTTGGTTTGACGTATGGCTTGATGTTTAACTTGATGTTGCTGCGATTGATAGAACCCTTTATGAGAACAGGACTTCGTAGGTAGTCATTACAAAGACTCTGCAACTGTTCCTCGCTCAGGGTTGCGGTTAAAGTCATCACAGGTACTCCACTAAACGTATCTTTGATATTCTTGAAGGAATCGTAACTTGATCGAAAATGGGAATTTCTATCAAACATTTTATGCACTTCATCCAAGACTAATAGTTTAATATGTTCCTTATTTTCCTCAAAAATGTACTGAACACGATTGATGAAATGCTCAGGAGTCATGAACACAACAGACGGGAAGGAGCGCTGGGCGTCCGTAGAAAATAGTCTCTCATGATTATGATGGGCCTCGGTCCCTGCTGCTCTTCCTAACGAAAACGCATCGATACCAAGGCTCTGTAGCCCTTCAATTTGTGAGTTTATAAGCGATATGGTGGGGCTCACAACTACAACGAACTTCTTATGATCGATTAGAGAGGGCAACTGGAAACATAAACTCTTCCCACTACCTGTCGGTTGTACCACTATCGCATCTCGTCCGAGAGAAACGCTGTGGACAGCATGCAACTGGAAATCTTTGAATTCAGTTAAACCAAATCTGGTCAAGTGTCCTTTCCAAACGATCAAGTCATCTGTATTCACATTAGGTAGATCGTCAGGAAGCGTGTAATTTGATTTACCCGTCGATGCGCAGGCGATCGATTCTGGTGGGCGTGCTTCTAATTCTTCATGACCTTGGTTACTTTCAATTTCTGTAGTTACCTTTAAAACGTCTACACTTCCTTGAACTTCTTGTCCTCTCTTTGAAACTTGCTCATCGGCCACGAACAAGTGGGAAGAACCACGCTCCATCTCCATCTGGTTCTTTTTGACGCCCTGATCTGGGCTGTTTTTGCTGTAATTGTCTCCGGTGCTATCGGTAGGGGTAAGAAGGGAAGCATTGCTTTCTAATTCTAGGCTGGCATTTAAAAGTTGTTCGTCGTCCACATCTAAGTCGAATTCGGAGGTGCAACTTGAAATAGCCGATTCCCGGAGAAGAATTAAAGAATGCAATTGCCTTGCATAGTTGGGAATCGACGCTTTCATTCTGATAGTAATCCACTCCACCATATTGTCTACAACAGTTTCTATTTGATCGGCTTCACAATCGAATCGCACCGACAAACCACACTGTGTGCCGCCTGCCTCCTCCGGAACCTTATGTGTATCCACAATGATAAACGAGGAACGTATCACCCCAACCAGGATAGCTAGTGGAGGACATAGATAAATGGCGAACGCTTTTCCGTCACTGTTTGATGCCTGATTCAGAAGTGTGAGGGCTTTTTTCAAATAGTTCTTCTTCTCTTCAATGGACTGCGATGTCTGCTTCTCCAACAGTTCTTTCGCGTCATAGTTAGTAGATATAATATCGGCTTTGGTCATCGCGGCGAGTGCTTCATCAACAGCAGCAAAGTCATTCATCGATCGAAAAGTATTGATGTGTCTGGGGAGTTTCCTAATTGTTTCGCTCGAAACACTTTCAATAATAAACTGCTTCTCCTGGCCATTTAACTTTGAATACTTCAATAAATCGTGGGCAATTTTAGAACAAAGGTAAACGCACGCGTTGCTGCCGTCGTTCACAGAGAGGTTCTTTGTAAGGTCGTGATGTAGGTCAGCCGGAATGGTTGTACCTTCGGATAAAAAACTACTTACCACTTCGTCCGTCACTTCAACTGCCATTCCTTGGTGGGTATTCAAGGGAGTAAAAACCACGTTTGGATTCTTCGACCTCCAGTCTTGGAAACTTATGTGGTTTTTGTTACCTAATTCTTCCTCATGTAGCGCTGACATTTTCAAATCCACTTCGGCACTTGTCGGCCTCTTACTGGGATCCTGTTGCCAACATTCATGTAGAAGCGACATCCACTTTGCTGCCTTTTCACATCCTAACTCACTAAGATTTTCAAAAGTGACAGTAGGTCTCTCTCCTTTACGCACAAAGTCGTAAATGAGTGAAGAATTTGCAACTTCTCCCTCCCATGGAGTTGTACGGTTTGGCAGAGTAAATTCGATCATTACCATTGCGAGGCTGTAGATATCGCTGGCGTAGGATGGTCTGGAACCTCTATCTAGCAGTTCCGGAGCAGTGTACGCAATTGTGTGCATAACCGAGTCAGTATTTGTGGCAGATGGCATGACCGATACTGAAAACTGCGAAAAATCAAATAGGGCAGTGCCAAAGTCACCGAGTTTAACCAGGTAGCCGTCCTTACCGTTGTCACCAATGAATATATTGCCAACCTTAAGGTCACAATGAACGATCCTGTTTTCATGCAGGTATGATAAGCCGTTGGTTACTCCCCTCATAATTTGTAGGCGTGTTGACCAGGGGATGGGCTGAAACTCATGTAGATCCAAAAATTCTCTGGCGTTGTGAATTGTACATAAATCTCCATCTATTTCAACTTTCTTTTCCAGCAACTCGGTAACAAGCAGCGAGCGATCGAAGTCGACTCCGAAATGCGCAAGTATGTTTGGATGGCGAAGTCGTTTCATACATTCCATCTCCTTTTTCATGCGCAACTTTTGTTTCATTGAAAATGAAACCATGAATTCCTTACACGCAACTTCTACAACATCATTTCCCGATGGTTTGTACTTACCTTTAAAAACGCGAGATGTAGCTCCCGTTCCAATCGTTACCGTGGTCAATTCCACGGCCTCAGGATTCACAGTGGAAATTTCGCCGCCAGCACGTAACTTTCCCCTCCTTCCCGTGAAATGCTGAACTAGAGCGCTCTCTTGCTCTTCCTCCTTCCGATCTTGCCAGAAGCGTCTGCTGCCACACACAATCAATGTTTCCCGCAATAGGTCTTGCATGGTTCTATATCAGCAACTTCTTTAATGGAAAAATAACAGTAAAAGAATATATACTGAGTGGAAACTTGAACCCGTATGCAAGGTTACTATTGAAAATCAGAAGAGAAATAGAAACAGGCTAAGATAATTTGTATTTACGACTACAACCCTGTCGTTGAGGGAGTCTTAAATATCCTTTTACCTTGAGAAATAGCCAATTTATGAATTGCCTTTAGCCTCTTTTCCAAAGCGAGTCCTGGTGCTCATCCTTTGGTATGGTAATAATTTTTATTCACTTGCAAATTAAACTCATTTTCATACGTTTGGTCAAGCACTAGGCCTCGTTTTAAAAAAGAGGCTACACATAATTTGAAAATGGCCTATTAAGTAAAGCATTTTAACAACTGATCTCCATAATAAGCAACTAGGCGGGGTGAAAGACACTTTTAATTACACTCTCCAGTAAAACAAGGCAATGTTGATCAGCACTCGAAAGTACGCGAACCGTTCTGCAGAGTCTCACGAGAGTGGCGGCAGAGACATATTTGAGAAAGCACAGATCTCAAAGTGGGAATGATATCGGGAGATCCTTTTGACAGGTTACAATTAACTTTCACACACTGGCGGGCTTAAGCGTCCACTGCGAAAAAATAAGTTTTTTGTAGATAACTCGCGTGCTTTTCAATGTCTTAGCAAACCTTATTCTTTGAGACTATAGTTAGAAAAATAAGGTTTACTTTGGCGTTAAAAAAAAAAACAAAACAAAAGATGAAATGCCAGCATCTAAAGAAGATAAAACGCTTCCTTATGTGAAGCGATATCGGATGTGGTAGTTTGTTCGGAGGTGGTAGTATTTCTAGTGGCGGATTCATCATGTAATCTTCACGTGACATGATCACATTCAAAAATACAAAGAGCCACTAGAATGTTTCAGGTATAATGAGGTGACATTGGGGCCTCTAGGAAACCGCAAAATCCGAGGGACAATAAAAGACTCCAAAACCGAAGGACAGACGAATAAGAGACAGGAAAACCGAAAACCGCATGCAAACCTGCCAAAACCGCTACATTTTCATTCCCCAAGGGGTAAACAAGGAAAACCGAAAACCGCATCAGACTTTTCGGGTACATCGAACACCGAATGCAAAAGCACGTAAAATCCCCAAACCATTCTGAAAAGTAAAAACGAGAAACCGCCCTCTTTTGGCACAAGAACCCAAAAACCGATAAAAAAAAAAAGAAAAAAAAAGCCGAAACAGCAAAACCGAAAATCCCAAAGGCACCCTACCTAATGGTTCTTAATCCGTATCTGTTTTCAAGTGTTTTGGCCCGATAGCGTGCTTGGTTTTGAGACGAGCTGAGTGCCGTAAAGCTCTGAACGCTTTTGTTGAAAAATTATAGACCCATTGAGTTAGGTGTTACAAAGAGTGTTTCTGTACATGCTTAGTGGGATAATCATTGGGCTAGATAACCAATATAAGTTAAAGATGCGTTACAATATTTCCGGCCGCTTAGTTGGTGGACGAAAGATATTTACTGGGCTCTGAAAACCTGCGCAAAACATTACAAAGAATATCTTATCGGAATTAAACGTTTCGATGGAAGATGAAGTACTTGAATGTTATTTAGGAGGGGCGGCGGCGATCTATGAAATATACACGTACTTCATTGATATCTGGTGGGGTGTTTTGAGGCATGGTAGCTATTCTTGCTTAAAATAAGTTCTAAAACAAAGAGATACACTTACCACCAATAGTAAATATGAAAGATATGGCAACGAAAACTACGAAATGGGCAATTCCTGGATCGTAGATGAAGTTATCGTGATGTACCTGAAGCAGACGAGAAAAGCATTCGTTACATAAAGTCCCAAATGTACTTACATGAAGGCAAAGAGAATACCTTTTGCTTTTGGAATTGTTCACGTAATTTTCGTTTTAGCCAAACTTCAGAAAACCCAGCTGCCCCTTCTTTTTTCCGAATGCTTGAAGTAAACATACAAATATACGTTGTAGGTATCCTGTTTCAAACAGTTGTAAATCAAGGGTTCTGTTTTTGTACAATCAATCTATTGGAAACAATGACGCACACTTACCACAAGTTAAACAGTCCGAAGTACTGCCCGAAAAAAAAAAAGGAAAAAAAACATATGTACTCGACAAGCTCGGGATCGTAGAGAAAACAGTAGTAAAGAATCTGGAACAATCGTCAATCGTTTGTTCTCTTGCGGTTTTCAAGCCCCAGACGATAAAACTTTCCCGAGGTAATTTACTTAGGGAAAAATCGGTCACACTTGCATATTTCAGTTTTGCTTAGGGAAACTGTCAATAAGTTAAGTTTCCCTAGGACAAAACCCTGTAGTGTGACCACAGCTAATATCGCGTTTACGATCCTCCACTGTCGAGTTACCAGTCTGGCAGAGGTTATGTGTGTGCCTTTTGAGTCGGTCGACTTGTGCACAATCAGTTTTCCTTGGTGTATACAGTGTGTAAATACCAGATCTATCTATCTTTCTTTTGTCATTGATGTTATCAGCCGAGATCTCGGAATTTCTGTTCCTTGGCCCCTGACTTAAGCCGCAAATATAGAATTCACGAGCGCTGTCGCAATTCTAACGTTATAGTACTTCTACTCTATGAAATCATTTTTGGTACAATCGTACAAAACAACTCAGGTGTCTCGTTAACACAGACCTCGAAAACGCAGACCGCAGACCCCACAGCTCGAAAAACGTGTACACAGTGTGTAATTACAAGATTTATCTCTCTTCCATTTGTTATCAAACGAGATCTCGGAATGCGTCGCGAAACTGAAACTAATTTCATTGACAGTGAGATAACAGATAAAAATAGACGTAAAGTAGAGTAAATTGAATAAACAAAATAAAATAACTAGAAGAAAGAACAGTTAAATTGATGAATGACAGGGTTGTATAAAATTTATGTATTGTTATATTTAATATTTGAAATGGTTATTTTTATTATTAAGTATTAACCACACCCACGACTTTTACCCACTCCCATGACCCACGACTTGTACCCACGACCCACGACCCACGACCATTAGTCAAACTCCTCTTTAGATATATAAGATGCAAAGAGAAATAATAACTGGTGCGCCAGATACTCATAGTACCGTTCCCATCAAGCAGAAAAATGCCGGAAAGGCGGCACCATTGCGATTGTAAAGTCTGTGTCCTAATTGGTCGGTTATTTTCGTGGGATGTTCCCTGATGATAAACCAACTATGCAAACGCCACTGAGTCACTACTTTGCGATTTCGGTTAGGTAAGTGTGTTAAACTGTTGTTGCGTTGTGTTTTGGATGTAGAAGAACAATTTCAACCCTCTGTGTGCCTCTTATCTGTTTCCTTTGCTAATTGTCATATTTTATGTGCAGATAGACCAGTCTTGAAATCCAGTTGAAACACAGTAAGTTACTGAAGCTTTCAAAAGTGAACAAGTTTTATCAATTGACATCTCCAACAAAAACAATGTACTATTCTTAATGTGATTCCTCGTTAGTCAAATAAGTGCCGCTGCGAAAGTGTAAAATTTCTATGGTTGGTTAAAAAAAAAGAAATGGGAATGTGCGAAAAATTTATAAGCCTTCTGTCTTTTAGATGGCTGAACTCTACGAGGAGATGGAGCTATTAAGATTAGAAGTGGAAGGACGTAGGGAAGAAAACGAAGGAGATCACGAAAGGGACAGACGTGAGCGAGGTGGGGAGATGCCGCAAGGCGATAGAGAAAGGGAAAGGCATCAAGATAGGAGAAGATTAGAAAGGAGGGTTGAGAGGCAAGAAAGGAGACGCCCAATGCGACGCGAAGAAAGAGGACTCCCACGTCCACGTGAAGACAGAGGACGGCCACGTGGACGCGAAGGAGCAGCCGGGCGCGAAAGACGTTACCCTCTAAGGGAAGGAGAACGGCCGTTTCAACCTAGTAAGTAATAAACCCAGTGATTGTAAACCTAGTTCTTCCATGAAAATTACTCTTTGCTACGGTGAAATGTGAGGGGCGCTGAATAAGCTGTAAAATTGTAACTATCTGTTCAATTGAAAGCGAGCTAAATTCATGTTCTTACAATGACGCTGTGAGATAGGAAATATACATGGGAGTGTCTAATTAAATGACTTAGGATTGCGTGCACCGAAATAGAGATATATTGTTCCAAATTTCAGATTAATATAAAGGATACATAGAATCTCTCCATGTATTGTTCTTTATTTCCTTTCAGAGAGATGTTACAACTGCGGCCTATCTGGCCACATCCGGGTACAGTGCCGAAGAAAACGAATGAGGGCTAAGAAAGAAAGTGTCGTGCACTACCACTTCCACGGAGTTGTAAACAATTTAAAAATTGGCGAATAAAATGTCATAAACGATACAAATGTGTGATTGAGGCTTAATACGAAATTTACATTACAAGGAAATATGTGGACCTTGAAGTGGTACCCTGGATTGCTGACATATGCTAAAAGAAATCGGAACAAGAAATTCGAATTCGAGTTGTAATAAATTAAATACATGATGCGAAGTACCAGTCTCTACCTATGAACTTACGACTTGTCGTGTCGTTATGAAAATACCCTGTGTTTCCAAATAGAATGCCCGCAAATGTTTTCGCATACCCCGTCACTTTGCAAGCCTCAATAAAAATTGGACACGCCGCTAAAGATATTTTATGCCGTGAAGGCGTGATGCCCTTCAGTCGGTGTTATTACTAGAATACGACCCCAAGTCCTAAAACCAGGAATGCTGGAAAATGACCCCGACATCCTAAAACCTGGAATGCTGCCTTGATTGACATAAGGTGGTACATTCCAGCGCCTAACTTAGCATAGAGTAGCGGCTTTTAGTTTCGTGTAGATTAAACTACAGTTAGGGGCCGATCATGTAACTTTTGAGGGGGTGGGTGATTTGTGGTAATCAACAAATTTTTTTTTCTAGCAATCTGCTGGGCAGGATCTTTTTATCGGTATTTTTTTTGTTACATTTCTTACTGTTACATTTGGGCTGCATGCAGTTTTTTTTTTTCTTCCAACAAGCGCTTGCAGGAAATTGTTTTTCAAATTCCCCCCCCCCCCCCCCAAAGAGTTAAATGGTCGGCCCCTTACCAGGATTCATCATAATATGTGAAACATTGTAAAATCCGCGAGTTTCGCAACCAAAGACGGCTTCATTTCATTCAATCTGTCATATTTATTGTACGATTTTAGGCCGTTAACTAACGGCTTAATTTCATTCAATCTGTTATATTTATTGTACGATTTTAGGCCGTTAACTAACGCCCTAATTTCGTTCAGTCAGTTATGTTTATTGTACGATTTTAGGCTGTTAACTAACGGCTTAATTTCATTCAGTCTGTTATCTTTACTTTACGATTTTAGGCCGTTAACTAACGGCTTAATTTCGTTCAGTCTGTAATGTTTATTGTACGATTTTAGGCCGTTAACTAACGGCTTAATTTCGTTCAGTCTGCATGTTTATTGTACGATTTTAGGCCGTTAACTAACGGCTTAATTTCGTTCAGTCTGTTATGTTTATTGTACGATTTTAGGCCGTTAACTAACGGCTTAATTTTGTTCAGTCTGTTATCTTTATTGTACGATTTTAGGCCGTTAACTAACGGCTTAATTTCGTTCAGTCTGTTATGTTTATTGTACGATTTTAGGCCGTTAACTAACGGCTTAATTTCGTTCAGTCTGTTATGTTTATTGTACGATTTTAGGCCGTTAACTAACGGCTTAATTTCGTTCAGTCTGTTATGTTTATTGTACGATTTTAGGCCGTTAACTAACGGCTTAATTTCGTTCAGTCTGTTATGTTTATTGTACGATTTTAGGCCGTTAACTAACGGCTTAATTTCGTTCAGTCTGTTATCTTTATTGTACGATTTTAGGCCGTTAACTAACGGCTTAATTTCGTTCAGTCTGTTATGTTTATTGTACGATTTTAGGCCGTTAACTAACGGCTTAATTTCGTTCAGTCTGTTATGTTTATTGTACGATTTTAGGCCGTTAACTAACGGCTTAATTTCGTTCAGTCTGTTATGTTTATTGTACGATTTTAGGCCGTTAACTAACGGCTTAATTGCGTTCAGTCTGTATGTTTATTGTACGATTTTAGGCCGGTAACTAACGGCTTAATTTCCTACAGTCTGTTATGTTTATTGTACGATTTTAGGCCGTTAACTAACGGCTTAATTTCGTTCAGTCTGTTATGTTTATTGTACGATTTTAGGCCGTTAACTAACGGCTTAATTTCATTCAGTCTGTTATCTTTATTGTACGATTTTAGGCCGTTAACTAACGGCTTAATTTCATTCAGTCTGTAATGTTTATTGTACGATTTTAGGCCGTTAACTAACGGCTTAATTTCGTTCAGTCTGTTATGTTTATTGTACGATTTTAGGCCGTTAACTAACGGCTTAATTTCGTTCAGTCTGTTATGTTTATTGTACGATTTTAGGCCGTTAACTAACGGCTTAATTTCGTTCAGTCTGTTATGTTTATTGTACGATTTTAGGCCGTTAACTAACGGCTTAATTGCGTTCAGTCTGTATGTTTATTGTACGATTTTAGGCCGTTAACTAACGGCTTAATTTTGTTCAGTCTGTTATGTTTATTGTACGATTTTAGGCCGTTAACTAACGGCTTAATTTCGTTCAGTCTGTTATCTTTATTGTACGATTTTAGGCCGTTAACTAACGGCTTAATTTCGTTCAGTCTGTTATGTTTATTGTACGATTTTAGGCCGTTAACTAACGGCTTAATTTCGTTCAGTCTGTTGTGTTTATTGTACGATTTTAGGCCGTTAACTAACGGCTTAATTTTGTTCAGTCTGTTATGTTTATTGTACGATTTTAGGCCGTTAACTAACGGCTTAATTTCGTTCAGTCTGTTATCTTTATTGTACGATTTTAGGCCGTTAACTAACGGCTTAATTTCGTTCAGTCTGTTATGTTTATTGTACGATTTTAGGCCGTTAACTAACGGCTTAATTTCGTTCAGTCTGTTATGTTTATTGTACGATTTTAGGCCGTTAACTAACGGCTTAATTTCGTTCAGTCTGTTATGTTTATTGTACGATTTTAGGCCGTTAACTAACGGCTTAAAATCGTACAATAAGAATATAGTTATTTAATATTTTTTATTATGTACGATTTTAGGCCGTTAACTAACGGCTTAAAATCGTACAATAAGAATATAGTCATTTAATATTTTTTATTATATATATTAAAAAATATATATTATTTATTTTTTTATTTACGAAATTATCCTACCGACCGGGATAGTGGCTTAAAATCTCACAATAAACAGACCGTGATAGTAACATATTATGTCATTATATATATTCCCAGTCACACCAGCTGGTCACGATTGAATTCTAGTAGACGAAGTGAAACAGCAACTGAACAAAAGATTCTTAAGAAAACTACTAACTGATTTGGAAAACATATTTCTGTTACGGTCCAAGCAAACACAGAAAAGTGCTCTTTTCAATTGCGGCAAATATAACTAGTTTTAAAGAAAATATCTTGGACAATGATAACGTGAGTGAATCGACGTCACTGGAATATTGGGGATGGGTAAGAATAAATATATAGAACAAGTGTCAAATAATTATTTTAATCAATTGGAAATAACATGGGCAAAAAGCGGAAAGCCAATGACTAAGTGTGTCAATGATTGTGACCTTCATGAATATTTTGTACAAGTGAATTTGTCTTTTTGCAGTCAAAGCAAGATTAAAAACCCAAACACACAACTATGTACATTAATTACAAATAAATAATCTCCTTTTAATAATAAACTACATGTTGTTTATGGTATAAACCAAGATGTATCATGTTAAATCAGTTGTATGGTTAGGTGATCCTGGAGTGGTTTCTAGAAAAGAGCATTGCTGTAGTACTTAATGACTGAAAATTTACAAACTTATGCAGAAAGTATCACTTGTAAGAGACAAAGAGTTTGGCAGTAAAATTTTGTGAGAACTGACCAATCACTCTTAATGAAACAGACTTCTAATTTATGACTGAAAAAATACCAAACCAAGTGAATGAAGTAAAAATACTAAACCAAGTGAATGAAGTAAAAATACTAAACCAGTGAATGAAGTAAAAATACAAAACCAAGTGAATGAAGTAAAAACAGATCAACCAAGGATACACGGGTTAATTCAAGTGCTTTCAATTTGATCTATTATGAATCAAGTCCACATACAGTTGTGCTCAAGGTGGTGATTTTGTCTGTTATACACCTTGTCTGAGGTTTATATTTACAGCTTTTTTCAACATGGAAGTAAAGCAGTACGACTGGTTATGATCCTTCAAAGAATTCCACAAGGTTTTGTAGATCGTAATTGTCCAGCACCTCCAGAAGAATAGGAACCTTGCTTTTCACATTCATTCCCTAGAATTCAATCATCAAGACTTGTTCACATGAGAAATTCTATTGTTGATTAAAATGGTGAAAATTGCAGAATCGACAAGAAACACATCACGTTCCCGACTACAGAATATGTGTACATAAATGAATGCTTAAAGTGCACCTAAACCCAAATTTTTTTTTCGCTTAACAAAATAAGCTTATCTTTTGGAGTATTTCTGTGCAAAATTTTTTTAATTTGCTCAAATCTTTAATTTTCTATGCCTAGTCAAAATAAGGAAAATCGGCCGCCATCTTGCCCCACGACCGAGTTTAAAGAAGAATGGCTCTAGCGGGTAATGTGACGTCAAATCGAGAACACGAAAGTCTGCATCTCACACATTTTCACTTGTTTGGGAAGATTGTCGTCGATATTGTTCGAAATATGCCGACTAGATGTGTTGTATGAAGAATGTATGAAGCGCGATACCCTCTTGCAAATTTCGCACGTTGCTACATCCTTCTACAACACACTTAGTCGGCATATTTTCGGACAATTATCGACTACAACCTTCCCAAACAAGTGAAAATGTGTGAAATGCAGACTTTCGTGTTCTCGATTTGACGTCACATTACCCACTAGAGCCATTCCTCTTTAAACTCGGTCGTGGGGCAAGATGGTGGCCGATTTTCCGTATTTTGACTGGGCACAGAAAATTGAAGATTTGAGCAAATAAAAAAATTTTTGCACAGAAATACTCAAAAAAGTAAGCTTACTTCGTTAAGCGAAAAAATTTGTTTGGGTTTAAGTGCACTTTGTTTGTCTCATGATGTAGAGTTAGGCCAGTTAATTGTATCAACTGAATCTCAATCAAAACAATATGATTATTCTGACTATACATTATGAAAAAATTGATTAAAAGTTCGTTTATCTCTAAAACCATAATGATCAAAAACTTTATCTATGGATTATATGTACAGACACTCTCTAGAAGCAAAGAGGAGTCACCTTCAGCTGGCAGATTGCAGTCACGTCACAATAAAAATTTTCTTTACACCAGGATTAAAGTTCTTACCTTGAACTTAAACTTGTCAATGTAGAGGTCAGTAATCATACCTTAAACTTGTTAAGAAATGTTACCAAACAAGTAAAGATATTTAGTGTCCCTACCACAACTCTGTCAAAGTACTGCAAGTTCAGCTTTTGTTTTACTATATCTCTTTGTTGCTGATTATTTAAGCATTTCTCATGACTGGATCGTAGCAAAGTTTTCTGAGACTTCAACATCTTGCATCTCAATTAAAGTGTGCTTAACTCTCAAACCTCCCACCCAAATAAATTATCTGAAATGATGAGATTAAGAGTTCATGTAAGAATGTAACAAGTGAAGGAAAAAGACTGGTAAAATTTATTGCTATGAAGGATACCATAAAGTCTTTCCAAGTGACAGGGCTGCTTCTTGTATTCTGCTTGAAGGTTTTCTGCATCATCTTCATAAAAAAAGTATTTGTGAATTTATTAAAAATTAATGTATATGCTTTTCCCACAAAAAGGCATACCTGAGAATCCCGGGGATGGTAAATGCCAGGAAGATATTGTTTACCCACTAGCCTTATCATTGGGAAATTCCTATTCCATCTCTAAGGAAAGTGCCCTGGGGTATTTTTGAAAGGTGAAAATTGCCTTACTAATGCTTCATTGCCCTTTTATACATTTTTGCCAAAATCCAACTCACCTAGAATTTTTTGGTATTCTGGAGCAAAGAATCCAATATCACTTTCATGCATCTGTAGTTCCTAAAAGCAGAAATGTCAAAGGTAACCTTCAGAAAAACATAAATCCAACTTAAAATTTATGTTTCTGTAATAAAATAATGCTACATGAAGCTAAAAGCTTTTTAACCACACACCTTTAGTCCTTCAATCAGTTGGACCTTCTTGGCCAGCAAAAGCTGGTATTCCAGCTTTGGATGAATAAGGTTCAGCGTGTGGACCACAGAATCTTCATTAAGATCTGAAATGACAAATTTCAATTGGGTGTGACTGTGAGGAGCATCCGAAATGAGGATGGACCCTCGGAACTTCCTGCCAATTCAAAGGCCATGGATGTTTTGAAACATAGCTCTAGCCAGGTCATGATCAGTCAGCACGCAACAAGCCAAGAGTATACCTCTACGTAAATTATAATAAAAAAGGAAAGGACAAATGTAAAAAAGCAGAAAGTTGATGCAAACCATAAGAAATGTTGAGGTTGATTTTTCTTTTCGTAGCTTCTTTTGTGAGAACATCTTTGAGGATTGATATTGTTGAGATATTGTCTGATTTAAAGACTGCTTCTCCTTTTCTGCAAAGAAATAAAAGACACACACACAAGACTTCACTCTGACTCTACACTGATAACCTAAGAGCATCATGCCATCTTGAGAGATATGGAAACCTACATGTAATGTAAAAGTGGGTTTGTTGACATTTGTTAAACAAATACATACTTGTACTGACAGTCTAACTGTGTGTCAAGGAATGTTGACAGGAAATGAAAGCTCACTTGCTCTCCAGCTGGAGTTCTGTAACAAAAACAGAGATGACAACAATGTAGCATCATGTTTATATCACAGAAATACAACTATAGGTGTCCTAGAGGTGTACAAAATGTAAGTTTGTGGTAGATTACCTTTTATCTCTGTATTTCTGCTTTGTCATTGACATGCTGCAATTTTTCATTGCTTAAAGAACAGTGAAATACATGTATATGCTTACTAAGGATAAATCTCCCACTTAATTTACTTAATCTCAATAAACAAACCTGTCTGGCACTTCAGGGAGACAGAAACAGACCCAGGAATGAACTTCAGCAAAACTGAAATGACCCATCAACTTCAATGTGTTCATTGGCCTGAATAAAACACAAAGCTTAAGATGGAAGAATAAACTTTAAACTGGAAACTTAAAAAAAACAATTTCTGAACTGAAAATCAAGATGCTTATTTCAACCTCTGAAGAAACTTTTGAGAACATAATCAGACCACCGCAAAACATATAAATACTACAGGAACTGAGATCTTGACTGCACAACAACAATCACATGATCATCATTGATTAGAATTCAACTTTTCCAAGGTCTTACTTGGAATCATCAAATACATGAGTTCTCTGATGTAGGGACAGTGGTTTGATGCTGTATTGTCGCACTTGGCAGGTCTTGGGCTGAATCCTGGGTGTGATGTATGCCTGTAAAGTGCCATACTGCCCTTCAATTGATCTGATCTGGAATTAAAGAAATGGAGGTGAGAAAGCTATTAATAATAATAATTATAATCATTATGTGTAGAAACAAAAATGTCTGACTAGTGAATTAAAATGTGGGTAAATGTCATCTCTCATTAGCAACAAACTGGATTTTTCTTTCAGGCAAGTAATACCAAGAGTTTTCTGAGTCCTTTCTCATTTTCATAGAGTACAATGCTACTACCATCTGTCTGATTAAGTTAGCATTGGTAAAAAGATTTGAAGAGTCCTCCCTACCTTCAATTCCAGCCTTGTTGTGTTTGCCTGACATCTGTAAGTTGCAAGAAGAAAGTTTCCATTCTGAAAGATAATTGAAACAGTAATGACTACCAGATAGCTTTATACAAAATTCTTAATACCACATGCAAGGTTTTCACTTAATACTTATAGCCAGAGAAGTATCTGCTAAGAGAGGGTGCCATCATTTACCTCAATATCACAAGCACTGTAACTGACAACAGCAGAATTCTTGTCCACATCCAAAAGATCAATTGGTACATCACTCTAGACAAATAGCAACAAAAACAAAACCAATGACTTAAATCTAAATGATGGACACTTGTCACATCTTCCCTCAAAATATCTCAGCATAATTATTAAGAGGAAAACTACTTCTAGGTACTAAATAAATGTAATTTGGTGAACAATCACAAGTAGAGAACAGTGAGACTCTAAATATCTTTATGAAAATTATCCTACCTGCAGTTACTGTTTTCAAACAAATTTTCAAAATGAAGTTGGGTATACAAAGAATGTCTGCCAGAAAAAGGAGCTTACCTGTAACAAGACATTGTCAATGGGAATCTGAACTTCAATACTCAGTGTATAGCTGGCATCATCCCTGTTCAGTGCAAACTTATCATTGATTGCAAACTGAGGAATCGCTGACAGGGCAGACACGGAGTGTGCAGTTAGCTGGTATTTTTCCCGTTCTTGTAGCACCTTCTGTTGAAGGGTGTCAATTTCCAACCTGAAAAGTGAGATCTCTGTTATTCACAGTGATAAGAAATTGATTGAAGCTTGAAGGCATATGGTTGGTGAGAATTTTAATGTCTGGAACTGGCTTTTAATTGGTAACGAATGCCATGAAAAAATAGATAAATTTCTGCTAGAAAGCAAATAATCTTAACTAATATCTGTAAATGCTCACTGCATAATCTGTGATTAAGGAGATGGTACAAGGGGGTTTCATGTTTAGCACTCTGGAGTATATATTGAGTGGTCTGCAGTATTTCTTACCTAAGATTGTCCATTTTGGCCTGTACTTCCTCACTGATTGGTTCCTGTGCTTCTGGTTTAGTGGGTCCCACTTCCTTCTGTTGAGGTTCTGTAGTAAGACCTACCACCCAACCAGCATAAGTAGCTGCTATAATCTCGTCATAACCTGATGAACTCACACAGCCTCCACATACAGATGTGATGCTCTCACTTAAAGCCTGGAAATTAGTTCAATAGCTTGTGTTGGTGTTTTGAACACACTGCCTTGTCACTCTCATATTATTACACATGTCTATTAACACTGAGACTGTCTAAAATCTAATTTCTCCTTAGTACATCACAGCTGAATCATTCATTAAGGACGCCAGAAAAAAGAAAATGTTCACCAAACAAAGAAGCTCTTGATTGTTCTACAAACTTTTCCTGTCAGCATCTTAGGAAATGCATAGAGAACAGAATGAAGAATATGTATACTGACGGTAAAGTGTAAGGGGTTGACCTGTTTAAATCTGTGAACTGGCTCATCCATCTCATCAAAACCATACACTTCAACCAAACCATCATCACGCCCAATAAGAACATCAGGCACACCATCAGCTGTTATGTCAAAAGTTTCCAGTGCCAAGACACCTGATAAAATGGGAAAAAAAAAAAAAAAAAAAAAAAACAACAATGTCTTTACTCAACTCCTAATAAAAGTTGTATCATTTTCCTAATATACAAATGCATGACAGCTAGCTGATCAGTTGTTAATAAATTTTTCTAGGATCTTGCGGCTTCTGTGAAAAGCATAGTCTCTGGGGTCAATGAAAATCAACTTATACCTCCATTCCGCTTGTCATTTGCAATTTCCCACTTGTGATTTGGTGAATGCCTAAAAATAAAACATTTCAGAGTTTTCAGATGAATGACTTTTAAATTTAATTTAGTTTGTTATAAGGTTGTACAAGTCAAGAGAACCCTTTTCCCAAATAACTATAAACAGGTGAATTTATATCCTTCAAGTTGATAAAGATTAAAATTTTGCATTATTAAACTTGGAAACCATGAACACATGGAATATGTCTGAACAGATATTTCCCAGTTTTGATGAGATCACAAAATTATGAAAGCGTTACGTTTGTTCCTATATTAATTCAAATCACATTTTAGACAATATTTAAATTTACCTTCCTAACTGAATCAATCCCACTTTTCCATCTGATGTTCCATACAAAACCTCTTCTCCAGACAAACCTTAAGATAAGGGAAAAAGTGAGTATAAGTTGAGTTATTGTTATAATTAATATTAGTCCACCTCCCTGTTGTAATCACCTGATGCAAAGTAGTAAATGTTGACAACCATAAACAATGAACCAGTAGCCACTGAATATAGTATATCTAGTGTAAACATGCCCTCAGATTGATTTACTCTTGTCAGTGTTAAGACCCTACCTAAAGGTCACTGGATAGATACATTAACAAATAACTTGTATTCCATGTTTACTACCAACCTCCATTCCCACCAAGAAGAGCAAGCACCAGTGGCGGTCCAGCTACTTCAACTTCATACAGCAAATCAGATTCCTCATAATGAAATGATAATATTCACTTCAAGGTTACAATTCATGTAGTAGTAAGATTATTCATTATAAGGAAACATCAGTCTAAAGCAGTGGCTAAAGCAGTGTACATTGTTCAAATTAGTATTACTTCAATCTGCCCACCAATTGAAAGCTATTAAATTATTAGTTACCTGCAAAACCCTTAGAACTCTGTCTTCACAGGCCAAAATGGGAACTAATGCATCTGTGTTTCTAAAATTGTCCAAAATAGAATTTCTTGTTAAGACACTATGTTATATCAAAGGTAAATAATTTCTATCCATGTGATAAACTGTACTCCAGCAAATAAGCCTCAGTGAAAATTTGTCACCTGGACTAGTGCTGGATAAGAATTTTTCTGGTAGACTGTGTTAACTGGTATTGGGAAAGGGCATCAGAAGGCATTTAAATCCTTCACCTACTGAGATTGTTTATGTACAAAATTATTGAACAAAATACCACGAGAATATCTAACTGAGCTGTAATAAGTTAAGCAATTTTCACTTGAAACAATATCAAAAAATTTGTCTTACTTTCTTGTTGGTAAACAAAGGACATCAGTAATCTTATCTCCAGACAAGAAATAGTTTTCATCTTTGCAGTCACGGTAATGATTATAAATGTAGTTTCCACAAAGGAAAAGATCAGCGCCATTAACAAACCTGCCAAAAAGAAACACAATGTGCTTTTATAGAAATCATTCAACTTCTAATGAAAACAATTTTTACATATAAAATGTTAAAAAAAAAACCCTGTCTATTTCATTTACTACTCAAAAACCCAGAGATAAACATTGGACCTACATGGACTGAATACTTTCAGTCAGATTGGTGTCAAATCCCAAGAACTGTTTTCCTTTCTTAGTATAGCCACGCACTTCAGCCCCAGACGCCACAAACACCTTCTCCTGCGAAGGACCATCCAGGCCACCAAGTTGTAATTTAGATATTGGTGATCCAGGAAGTGTCTTGAAAACCACCTGTATTCCAGTGAGTGGGAATCAAGTACAGAAAGTAAGGCATTTAAACCAACTCTTCTTATCCCTCTCTAAATAAATCACTCCATATCAAAGCACCAAGCTTCTAGCAGAGGGATAATTTTTCAGAAGGCAGCATGGTCGAGTGGTCAGCGTGTCGGACTTGCAACCCGTCGCTCCTGGGTTCAAGTCCCACCCTGGCCACTACTTGGATTTGTTTCACAGTAGCCCTGAGTTTCAAATCCTCGGCCATGCTTGTAATATAGCCAACTGGTTTGCCTTCAGCCAGTTGGGATTCTTAACAATGTTATTTTCAATTTGAATTATTTGTTTAAGTTGTTTCATGGAAAACCTGTAAACTAGCTTCTAGCTAAGTGTTTCTCCACGTTAAACTGTTTATTATTATTATTATTAATATTAATTTCATTGATCAATTTACTTTAGAGATTTGCTGTTATACTTTACAAAGGTAATTACAGTAACTGAGCTGCAGTTCTTGAATTTAAATTTAAGTACAGTCTGCACCACACAACTAACCTGGGAAGTTTGTTTTTTCATCCCAAAACAAGTTAGTACACCATCATGATCAGCAATTGCAACCTGGAAGTCAGTTAAACAGAAAAATGCTATATTAAGATAAGGAAGAAAAGGTACAATGACATAAAGATTAACGTTCCTAGTATGATTGATTCGTACGTAAGGTCTTAAGCTTTCCTTTCCAAAGATCGAAAACTCACTTTTAATCGCAAAGCTCATCAGCCAAACAGAAAAATCGCAGTTAAATTCATGCAAAACATACAACACAAAATCAAAATACATAGAGACTTGTTTTGTTTGGAAATCGATGAAACTGGCTCGATCTTACACTGCAGTAACGAGAACGACCAACTCCATTTATTTTCCAAACTATGTTTAACCTTCTGAGCGCTCCGTTTTCCACCACTAGACAACAGCTTCATCGTCTTAGGAGACGTGACACCAACCTGGAAAGGAAAGTTCATTCATTTCAGTCGGGATAAATTAATTTCTAAGTGCAAAGCTTGGTATCCAAGGAAGCCATAAACATCGTCTCCACCTGTAAGTAGTCTAAGCGTGTTAGGTTTAGTTCCATCATCTTGAAAGATCGGTTTTAAGGTTCATCAACGTTCAGATGGTTTATCCGTGTTTTTTGGAAAATTTCTGATCTTAAAGAAACCCTAGTTTGCCAAAGAAATGACACTCGTCTTGCTCTTCTTTCGGTAAATCTTTCAAGCCCGGCTGTAGCCTGCGAACAGGCTCCCGGCTAGTGTTTTTGGTCAGCTGAGAGCCAAATAGGAGTAATCTTGATGTACTATTCAGAAACTGTCTACTTATTTTTGGGTGAAAGTGTGGTCCTTGTGTCGGTGTAGTGGGGGCATAGCGTAGCTAACAATGGTGGGGGTAACAAAGTAATTTGGTTATGTCGACTACAGTTGAAATTGTAAATTGGCCACCGTAAAGATTTAAAAAGCTGACGTTTCGAACTCTGACGAAGGGCTGACGCTCGAAACGTCAACTTTCTAACTCTTTACGGTGGCCAATTTACAATTTTAACTTAGTTGATAGGTATAACCAAATTACTTATTTTTGGGACATATCACTCAATCCTTTTGGGACCTTTGGAATTCTGAAAAGGAATTACGAAGGTGTCAGCAAAGTCATACGAGGTAATTACATGTGACTTTATGGCCTTTAAGGCTAATTCATTATTTAACCTTTTTTGTTCTTAATCTTGTAAACCGGTTCTTAACGTATAAACAGTTCTAAAAAAGACAGATCAAAATTTACGTCGGGCAAAAGGGAGGAATTATTTAACAAGCGTATCATGTTGAAATTTCAAGCGGGTTTGGATTTGTAGGAGTAAAGTATTTTGAAGCCTGTCGCGAAAAGACATCTTACGTTTGAAAGGTCTGAAGTAAGCCGCACTTCTTTGATTCGGGAAAATTACCTAAACTTTCGCATTCGTGATTAGAATTGTGCTTTCTGGCACTGGAAAGTGAAGCAAAATTAGGCGACTTCCGCCACAGCATAACGATATTTTTTCATTTAAATGCCTTTCAGATTCCACACCTAATTTATCCATCTTCTTTCAAATGGAAATTGTCCAATACTTTTTTTCTCCTTTGTATGGAGTTTTACGATTGCTTAAAATAAAATTGATTGTTTAAGATTCAGTTGTTCAAATTGAAGCCTAGTTTGTTTTGTTTTCCGGCGTCCACAGGACAAGTCGGCACACAAAATGTGTGTGGTTTTTTCTTCACTCCTTTAGGATACTCATCCCTGCTATTATGCTAACCACACTTTCATTCTCTTCAACAGCCCTTATTTTGACAACGACTGCGCGCTTCACATTGTGAAACAGCAATTCCCTGCTTGCAATCCTTTTACAATTTGCTATAGTGAAATAAACAGATTCACCTTGCGTTGTATTTTGTTTTGAAAATCGTTTCTTAATTGTTGGCATGTCTTGCATGAGGTCCATTGAGGGGACTTTTTGATTTCGACTGTACCGCTGGTTTTACAAAAATGGCCGGGGACGGAGAAAGTTAAAAGGTGTCTGGAAAAAAAAAGAAAAACAGCTTTAAACTTTTGAACTTAGGTTACTGTATAACTTCGATTTGACACCGTGTTACATGTAACAATGCCACTGAATTTACGAAGATGAGCTTAATTTTCTTGTAACGGGAACATTGTACTGAACGGTTGTTGACAGCTGTCAGAAGTTTGGCGGGATAGAACTGACAGCAGGTAACCCAAAAAATGCAAATGTGATTTGCGTTCGTTCAGTAACATTTGCATTTCTTATAGACACCAATGACGTAAAATTCATCTTTCCGCTAAATCGAGACAGAGGAAAGAGGATTGGCTTTAGGGTTAGCTTTTGGTTCAAATGCAATAATTCCCCAAAATCCGCCTTAAACCAAACACTTGATTGACGCCAATTCAACACTTGAACTTTTTTCTGCCAGCAAAGAAGTTTCAATTTTATTTTTCCTCATTGTTAATTTCCTCGTTCAGTTGTGTCATCTTTTAATCTTGACGTTATCGTAGTTCGGCGAGAATCTGAAATAGCCAGATTATCTAAAGTTGCATTTTGTTTCTGAGTTATTAATTGTTATTTACTCAGTGGCGAGTGACGTAGCTGTAAATTAAGGAGGCTCGAAAGAGTTTTCAACAATTAACAGCAAGCGCCAATCAGTAAAAGATATCAGGACTGTCAAACTTATCATCAGGATAATAACTCGACATATGCATAACACTATGTTAGGGCAATCTTTTAAGGGGGTTCGTCACGCATTATCTGTTGCCATGGCAACAGTACAGTAGTGCTAAAAGACCCTCTAAAACTCAGTTTTTGAAAGATATCTCAAAAACCAAGTCAGTGACCTAATTTTTTTTTTTTAATTTCTTAAACGTCATCACATTCTGTACCTGTGTACGTGATATAAAAAAAAACTACCTAGTAGAACTTGAATTATTTAGGAAAATGCTGTTTTAAAATGTAAAAAAATTTCCACTAGATAAATTTTTTTCAAATTTTCTTTAGAAATGTGTAATGATGTAAATAATTTGTATACAAAAAATCAGGGTAGGTCACCGAACTAATTTTCGAGATATTAGTTCATCAACTTAGCATGGTTTATTTCCGGTTTTTGCAATTCTAGCTTACACTTTTATATCCGGTCACGCGTTTTTAACTATACCGCTGACTCACAGGCTCATTTTCGCGACGACGAGTTCGTGTCCGCGCGATTAATCGATGGATGCCCTCAGAGCGGAAAAAATCGTTCATCCTGAAGATGGATTCACATTGTTTTGTAATTTTACACCTTCCTGAAAAGTAAGTCATCATTTGAGATTCAGACTGCTTACTGTTACGACAGTTGGAAATGAACTCCGGAGAGAATTCTCCAGCGGAGTTCGATGTATGATGACAAGTTGATTTTGCAGATGGCGCCAATGCCAGTACTCCATTGAGGCCGGTGTCACAGTGATATGTGTACCCCCGTGATATGTGTACCCCCGCACACATATCACTAGTGATATGTGTACCCCTGGTAGGCATACACAAAACACTGAAGCTTTGCACCCGGGCCTTTTAGAGCTTCAAAGAAAACATGGCTACGAGGAACAAATTTTGTGGTTTTATATTTTAAAGTTTCCGATCCAAAATATAAACGGAAGAAGATCACAATGCAACTGAATAACAATAGACATATTGACTGCGATTGCCGCGATATGCGTATCCACATTGTATCCCCTAGATGTATTGGGGATACACATATCACTGAACGGCGATCGCAGTGATATGTGTATCCCCTGACTAACTCGCTGTCGTCTGTCAATTTGGAATCAATAATACACTTACTAGACATATATAAGCTTAGCTAGTAATTTGCTAGAAAGACAACAGCGCTTGCTTTACCAAGGGATACACATATCACTTACTACGATTTCCGTAATATGCTTAACCCCGAGATATGTTGAGGATACACATCACTGAACGAGAGATCTCAGTGATAGACGTATCCCCTGGCTAGTGCGATGTCGTCTGTGTACTTTTTAAATTTGTCAGTGACAAATATGATTGGGAATCAATAAAACTTGCTGTCAGTTGGTGAAATATCTCATGCACTTACGTACTAGCCAGTAAAGGAGCTACTAGCAAGTAATTTCAGTGCTAGACAGGCGACAAAGCCGATACGATTGCAGTCACCAGTGATATGTGTATCCCCAACATATATTTTTGTTTACATGACTATTTCGATTCCTTTATATTTCCAATAGATTGTTTGATGTTTACTACTGGCCCATAAGAACTGTCGGACTCGCGAGTCGTGTCTTTACAGTTCTGATTGTGGAAGATGGTTCAGTGAACGATTTGCGTCTATTAACACAAGCTAGCCGTAATTATTTATTTTTTGGAGGGGAGGGGGGTGGGGGATACACATATCACTGGCCGCCATCTTGGAGGGGGTACACATATCACTAGTGATATGTGTGCGGGGGTACACATATCACGGGGGTACACATATCACTGTGACACCGGTAATGTTGAGTTTCTCGTACACAGATTGTCGTGTAACATGAGACAAACCAGCATCCGCCAGCTTCTGGACCATGTTTGTCGAAAGATGAAGCTTTCTATCGAACGTCTGGATGGTATCTTGTTGTTCCGAGAAGATGGCTTGATCGAAGGCCTCATTCAGCGATGCACATGCATTTACCATGATTGACCGATATAATTATTGTTCAAGTGCAATTTGAAGTGGAGGAGTGAAAATAATTTTTAGTGAAAAGAATTTGCTTTAACGTCTTCCAGATTGTCATGAGCGACAAACTCAGTGGAAATTGGGGTTTCGTAAACGTCAGTAATTTGTTGGTCGTCGCAGATTTCGCGAATTTCTTTAATTTGCGAGGTACTAGAGGTATGAACAAGACTTGGCTTCATTTTTCTTTTTTTTCTCTTTGCCACTGCTATAACCGTGAACTTTCATCATTCCATTTTAAATGGAAAACAAAAAAAATTTTGCAATCCTTTCTTAACAAATGCGAGTTTGCCTTTGCGTAGTTGTAATTTACAGTTTATCGAGGGAAATATCAACAATCTTTCTCACAAGTTTAAGATGAATATTTTATTTTACTTTTACCGTCTGTTGTTGAATTAGAATTAATTTAAAGTCTCATCTACATTTTTACGATCCTTTGTTTACTGAAAATTATGTTTATTTTTATAGCAACATTTCCACTTCTCCATTTCTGTTCATAAAACTGTCAATGTTTACAATCCTGGATCCAACAATGATTTCATTTTCCTTTTCATCTTCCAGTGAGTTGTTTAGGAAAGTTCTCGGTCATTTCATTTTATTATGAGTCAAATACAATGCGAAACAAATCGTAGCACTCAGAGGTATCCACTTAAATTTCTCGCGGAACAAAGAGCAACTTCAGAATACCCGTCCACATCATTTACATGTGTCGGGAGGCTTTGAAGAATGAGGCATAACACAATAGACGCTATTCTTATTTAATGACATGTAAATGAGTGGCCGGGTATTCTGAAGTTTAGCCCAAAGTAAGACCTACCGAATGCACTCGACACGACTTTATTGATGGGGTGTCGACTTCACCATCCTCCTTTATCTTGTTAAATGAAAATTTTTTGACCACTTTCGGCAAGAACCCTGCCATCCGAACATTTTCCTACCTGCTTTCAAGAAGTAAACTTTCCATTTTTGTTTCTCTAATAACCACTTCCGCTGGAAACAATAGAGCTAGAGGTACCCGGCAATTTTGAAACGCTCATGGCGGCCATGTTTGTTTACAACTCGGCCGCGGATCTGATCGCGCGCGCCATCGCTTATTTCTCTCGCGAGTACTAAGCTTGCGTGTATCTTGGAATCCATTCTCCCCGCGGTCAAAAAAACCCTTTCGAGCCTCCTTAACTGTGGAGAGTATTTCAACAGAGTGACCAACAGGCGCCAGCATATTTTGTTGAAACAGTATCGGGTACGGGTTCTTAGCGTTCGCGGGGTCCAATATCTTCTGTTGTTTGTGTAATAATCTTTAGATTTTGAAACAATATTAGTAGTGGGATTGTGATGAGCTATGATACATTTACTGACGCCAAGTTTGTTTAGCTCACAAAGCAGTGGTTTCATTTGAATGAAATTATCTCATTCTGTTTACAAACTAAGGATTTACTGGCTTAAAATACCTCTGAAGACCTCGACAATGCTTCGCAGCTTATTCTTGTATCTTGGAATTTGTGCTGTCATAAGCAAAGGTAAGAACATTATTTAAATAATGAAGTAATTCGCTTCGCTTCCCATAGCATCTGCAAGGAAATATTCCAGTTGGAATATTCATTCATTCGCAGGCTGTCGGCCTTCATGTTGCATGCTACGAAATGCTCCATACCAAAGAAAAATGATTGAATGATGTATGATTGAGAAATATCGCTTTTTGTACGGTCAGCTTCATGTATTCTCTGTTTTTATCCTTTCAGTTTCTGATACGGCAAATGTTTGGCAGAGATCAAGGGTCTTGCTTGTTGCAGACCTTGGCTCTTCGATAATTGATGCTGAAAAGCTGCAAACGTCTTTCACAGGAACAGATCAAACCACTTTACCGAATGAATTTGTTATCCTTCAGCGAGCACGAGATGGCGGCTTTGAATCTCACGGCTCATTTAAGTCATTGACAAAAGTACAAGATCGGTGAGAATTACTCGCTTTGTTCAGTTCTTGTTATTTTAAGGAGGTGTTTTTTGTGTTATTGAGCAAGACTTCTTTGAGACTCAAGCAGCGAATAATTGCCATTGTCTCGGCGCGTGAATCGTTGAGGTACATTATCATGGACTTAGATTTAAGATGGCTCAAGCATTAAAATTGTATACAATAAAGGACCTGATTGCATCTGAAAATGTTAAATATGTTACTGAGCTAGCTATTTTCAGGTGTCACGTAATTGATTTGACGGCTCTTGAAACCCACCACCTTAACTGTCGCGTCGATTTTCCCCAAAAATGTTTTATTTTTCCAGTTTACGAAAAAAAAAAGCCTCTAGAGTCGCTTATATTACACAGTGTTATGCGGACTTTGATCTGTTATTTGGTTTGTGTGATTTAACTTTGACTTGCCCACACTATTGAGAAACAAATTACTGTATTCCGCTAGTTAATTTACCACGAGAAAATATTGATGTCCTTTGTTCTTATTTTAAAACGATAGTTCGCCTTGAGTTTTGATAAATTATGTAAAAGAATGATGTAAATAATTAAGATGCGTGAGACACTACAATAGTGAAAAGTTTTTGTTGTGGTAAGAAATCATTCGTCTCTTCAGCTGCGTGAGTTTATTTCAATATGATCTTTCCTGCTTTTTGTTCTGCGGAAATTAACAATTTGTTTTTAATTCCCTTCTGAACTAAAACTATTTAACTAAATAACGAACTATTCAACTAAAAAACGCTTTTGTTGAACTATTCAACTAAAAAACGCTTTTGTTGATTTGACAAAAGTAATATGCTGGACGAGTTCTCTCGTGAATTTTTTTGCTTTAAATAATTGGTGTGAGGAAAAGAGTATGTTTGACATGTTACAATGGGTTTGGTACTATAAGGAATCATCAAAGGTCCTATTGTGTTTGTTTTGATGATAATCTCTTCTGGTGCCTAAATGTCCCCTGTTGAGACAGTTATAGGGCTAAGGAAATTTGTAGAGAGAAGGAGGGAGATTTAAGTTCCTTACACAAGAGCCATCGTGCCTGCTTTGATATTAGGCCTTTAAGCCGTTGCCAATTTAAAGTGCCCTTGAGCTGCAAGGGAACTTATTATTGGGCTTGCTATGTTCATCTGTAGCCTTTCTGGAGCCATTAACTTCTGCTATGGTTGCCACTTAGATGCCCTGAACCCATATCTAGTATCTACCTGTGTTCTATATATTCCATCGTTACAAAAGATTTATTTTGTATTCTTGACTTCCTCTCCCATCACACAGTTTGAATGACTTTTCTTAATGGTTATGACATAACTCGTCATCTCTCTGCTAATAAGTTAATTCAATAATGATGAGTTTGTTCAAATTATTTTGAAAAACTTTTCATTTCTTTACAGGAAATACACTTCTGTTAGAAAAGAAAACATTCTTCCGTGGCTGTTAGAAAAGAAGCCAAATTTTGTGATTTGTGTGGCAGATAATGCAGAGGTTCCACAGATTTTGACTTCTGCACAGATCAGAGGTGTGAGACTGGAAAGAATATTTGTTTTAGTTTTCACTAGAAGGGGCTGTAACACTTCATAGGCAATACAATATTCAATTTTCTCTCTTGTTGTTTTGTTCAGTTCCTCAATCTTTAATGGCAACTAATTGCTCCTCGCATTGATATTGGTGTTTATGGAATCACTTTGTTTAACTATTTTGTTTTTCCTATCCATTCAAGTACTGCCAAGTGTTTGGAATGGAACTACAACCACAATGGGGATGGAAATGTTTGATAGACATTTTGGGGAATGGGTAGCAAACAGTGTAGGATTACAGTAAATGGGTCAAACCTGGGGGGTAATATGTGAAAGTGTAGTGCGATGGTCCAGATGTGTGTAGACCTGAGAGGAGCTATCATGAAGTCATCATCAGAGTCAAGTGTAGGATTGAAGACATCAATATTTCATCAGACAAATCACTGAGTCCATGTCTCTCATTTTTTATTTCCCAGGCCACTCTCACTTTCTCTCTCGCTCACCAACCATTCTCACTGTGTGCTATTACTGATGCTGATGACTCTTTTGTCTTTTAGGTTTGTTACCCTTGGAAACCAGACTAACAATATGGATGGTTGGGGATAATGGGAAGGCAGCTGACAAAATGGTAGTTTGTTGCATTGTTTTTTTTTTAATTAGTAATTTAAAACCGACCCCATTGTCTCAGAATTCGTATTTGTGTAATGTATCATCAAGAGGTTATTTTAATAGAGAAAAGTGCAAGTAGCGAGGGATCTTGTGACTAAAATTCAATGTTGATGGTGTTGATATGACTGCATCAGAGGTAGTTGTGATTGATGTTCTTAAAGATACAGCAAACGTTTCATTTAAGATATTACCTCGATCTATACAATGAGAAGGAGGTCATTATATACAGAATCCGATCAAATTATAAGTTATTTTAGTTGTTCTTCTGCTAAGGCTAAGGAATGCAATTTGGGCTGAAATCATATGCGTGATTTGAAATCACAAGTATGATTTCAGACTAAAATTGCTCGACATGAGGTTCAATTACCACTTTTTTACATCCATTTTGAAATCCCCCAAATACAGGACTTGATCAATTCAAATATATTTACTGATGCAGTACTGGGCCGGTTTTTTTTTTAAATAATAAGTGGAACCGGAAACGCTTTTACATCTTATTTTGTATGCAAAACAGAAAGACTGACGTCATGTGTCAAAAACTCAGTCAAGCGTAAAATGGTGCGATTTAGACACACACTTTTTTTTACACACTTTATTTTTCTTTTTCTTACAAAATGATTTAGATTATGTTGACCCGCAGATAGCAAATTTGCTATTCGAGGCGGGTCAATCATCAACAAACATTATTTACAATATATAAAGAAAATTAAAAATTAAATAATTAGATATTGTTAAATTATAAAAAGAAGCATAGCTGGCAAATACATCAATAGTTGTTCAATAAAGTATAGAAGCAAATACATTAGTACTGAAAGCAATCGGATCAATTTGTTTTAATTATGCAGTCCTTAAGTTTAGAGGAGATCTTTTCAACATCAAGATAAGAATCTTCATTATCTAGTATCTGAAATAAAGACGTTTTGTAGGTTAAGTCTAGAGTACTTTGTACTAAAGAGCTGCGATTTGGATGATCGAGTATTGTAGGTATGAATATGAGATGTTTTAGTAAATAGTTTCAAAATATTAATGGGAGCCCTCTGGTTGTGCACGTCAAACATAAGTTTATTTACGCGGCTTCATAATATAGGAACGTAACAGGCAGAATTTTTGCTTTGGCAAATAAAGGGATGGCATGCTCTCTTCGATCGGTGAAATAGATTAAGCGCAAAACTCGCTTTTGAAGAACTAAAATCTTGTTTAAATAAGCATTTGACGCATTGCCCCAGGCAAGGAGTCCATAAGTTATATAAGGTAGAATTAATGAATTGTAAATATTTACAAGGATAGTAGAGGGAACGAAGTACCTCAGCTTTGCAATCATCCCTATTGTTTTACTTATTTTTACGATAACAGAGTCAACATGGTTTTTCCATGACAAATTTTGATCAATTAAAACGCCTAGATATTTGATATAACTTTTTTGCTCTAAACTAACTCTTCGGTTTGTCTCACAATCTAAAATACCTATTTGTGGAGAAAAATGCATTTTTTTCTGATGAGGACGAAAAATTAAGAAATTTGATTTTTTTGTATTCAATGTCAACCTATTTGTAGTTAACCAGTCATGTACGTTATTCAACTCTACATTAACCGTTTGCTCGATCGCCTTAAGATTCTTATTAGCATAAAGTATATTAGTATCATCCGCAAAGAGATAAAATTTTAGTTTATCAGAACAAAGGTGAATGTCATTTATGTAAAGTAAAAATAGAAGAGGTCCAAGGACTGATCCCTGGGGGACACCACAGGGGGAGATAAGTTTTGTTGATAAATGCTCTCCAATCTGAATTGTTTGTGTTCTATTTTTTAAATATGATTGAAACCAGTCATTTATCAATCCACGGAAACCGTAAAGCAAAAAAATGGTGCAATTCTTGAATCAATCGCACCAATTAGAGCCAATCAGATTACAGGGACCACCATTGATTTCAGAATGGATGTAATAAACAGTGAAATGAGCGAACTCATCGCATTAATCGGATATCAAACTTGATCTCTAATGAAGTGCAACTGCACCGTGTCAGTCTTAAAAGATCATTCTCTCAAAATGTGTAAGTATTCCCGTATACCCATTCGTTTCCTCTGTCAAGTGTCATTATTTATAATTTGGTGATGTGTTGCGTTCCGAGGCTGCTAGGAAGGAAATTGAAAAGAAAAAGAAGAAAATTCCGATACCCTTTTGTTCTGGCCACTTTGTTCAGTAAACATTTGGGCCAAATTTCAAAATATTCTGTCGATTCCACATTTTCTATTAATTCGTTTGAAGAGGAGACAGCATGTCGAAATCGTATAAGGAGGCTTCCTCTTCCAGAGGTTGAGAGGTATTTAATGCCCTCTCAAATAATATTACGTACACACCGGGTTCCCACCGGGTTCCCACCGGGCTCCCAACAGGCTCCCACCGGGCTCCCACCGGGCTCCTTCTGTGAGCCGCCAGCCAATGTTGTATCTTCACAGTAGGCATATTGGCGCTTTGCGAGAAAGGGATTTTTTTTCCAGTCACGTTTTCTTCTATGCCACGTTTTCGAAAATCAGGTATGCGTAAAAAAAAGAAAAGGGTTGGAGGCTGGAAAAACCACGAACCGTCATCACTCTCGGCAAGACCTTTCATTTTTCATTGGAAAATTCACAAAGCTTGTGCTTTTGGGTGCTGGTTCTGTCTTTGGCTTTTTATCGAAGACCTGTATTTTTTCTTTCCTTTTTTTTTTTTTTTAACGTTTGGTGATTTTCGAAACCAAAGTGCTAGTAAGTTGAAACAGAACCGTGTGTTGCGAAAAGTTTACCGCTTAAGGAGATCATGACACCTATGTAATTTATGGACTTTTATGAACTTTTCGGGAATACGTTCTTTTGCATAACTTGCCAAATTTTAAAGATTTCAAGTTTTTTTTGGAAAATGTGCGTTTCAGTAATGAACTTTAATTTGATTGAAGATCGGTAAACCCCGCGAAGGTTTGAGACCCTGTTTGCCATACTCCCTCTCTTAAGCTGAGTGATGAATTCTTTTGAGCACTGATTGAGATTTACGACAATTCGGATCGTTAGACTCTTTCACTCTTCCACTTTTAAAGCTGGGTGATGGTTTCTGTTTAACAGTGACTTAGATTTACGACTAACAACATGTCTAATTCAGATAGTTAGACCAGTTGGTAAAAGTCGTTGTTTTTGGTTTAAGTGTTCGTTATCTGGCGGAACTTGCTTACTTTTTGTTGAACTCCCATTGATTTTTTTATCTTTCTCTTTCTAGAATTTGATTTCACTTAGAACACCCAGACTCACGGACCTCGATTCAGTGAGAAATGATGGAAATCGTCTAGAGTCAAGAGAAATCAGCTCCTCTTCTGGACGAGATTTTGGAAACATCATTTTAGAAGCGTTTCAGGAAGAATACAACCGCGTTCATAATAGAAAGAGAAGGGCCGCTCGAAGTGTACCTTATGCTATCCCATCATCTTCAAGCTCAGGCCCTTTAGTTAGTGCAGCGTCTTCAAGCTCCAAATCTACAATTTTACCTGTACCTTCGAGTTCAAGTAATGCAGTTAGTAAAGTTAGCTCGAGTCCACCAGTTATTCCAGCACTTACAAGCTCAAGCCCTGAAGTTGGAGCATCGTCTTCAAGCTCAAGTCATACAGTTGTAGCAGGGTCTTCAAGCCCAAGTCATACAGTTGTAGCAGGGTCTTCAAGCCCAAGTCATACAGTTGTAGCAGGGTCTTCAAGCTCAAGTCCTACAGTTGTAGCAGGGTCTTCAAGCCCAAGTCATACAGTTGTAGCAGGGTCTTCAATCCCAAGTGATACAGTTGTAGCAGGGTCTTCAAGCCCAAGTCATACAGTTGTAGCAGGGTCTTCAAGCCCAAGTCATACAGTTGTAGCAGGGTCTTCAAGCCCAAGTCATACAGTTGTAGCAGGGTCTTCAAGCTCAAGTCATACAGTTGTAGCAGGGTCTTCAAGCCCAAGTCATACAGTTGTAGCAGGGTCTTCAAGCCCAAGTCATACAGTTGTAGCAGGGTCTTCAAGCCCAAGTCATACAGTTGTAGCAGGGTCTTCAAGCTCAAGTCATACAGTTGTAGCAGGGTCTTCAAGCCCACGTCCTACAGTTAGAGTAGCATCCTCAAGCTCTAGGTCTACAGCTTTACCTGCACCTTCGAGCTCAAGTCATGCTTTTAGTGCAGCAACTTCAAGTTTTACTCCTGTAGTTCTTCCAGCATCTTCAAGCTTAAGTCGTTTTGTCACTCAAGTAACATCAGGCTCAAGCCCTGAAAATACTGTGGTAGCTTCAAGCACACGCCTCACAGTTACGACAGCACTTTTCAACACAAGTCCTGTTGGTAGTGCAGCATTTTCAAGAACAAGTCCTTTTGTCAGTGAAGCACTTTCAAGCATGAGTCCTGTTATCAGTGCAGCACCTTCAAGTTCACGCCCTACAGTCACTATAGAACTTTCAAGCACAAGTCTCGTTGTAAGTGCAGCACTTTCAAGCTCAAGTGCTTTCGTTAGTGGTGTTCCTTCAATTTCAGCCTCAGCAATTCCCTCAGCCTCTTTTACTTTAAGTACTGCAGTTGGTGGTAACACTTCGAGTTCAAGGGTTAAGGGTACCCCTACATCGTCACGTTCAATGCGCACAGTTAGTCCATCCATTTCAGCCGCTATCTCTGCAACTGGATCAGTAAATACAGTGACAAGCTCTTTGGTTGGTTCAACGATATCAAATACAATGGCTTCAGAATCGATTGTGTTGTCTGTTATCTCACCAACAACCACTGCGAGACAACCAACCCCTTCATCTTCACACGTAGTGACTGAACAACCACCTGTTTATAAAAATGAGACCGTTGTTATCGTGTTTGATGGGGATTGTAATTACCTCAAGAGCAACAGCGAAAGGGAGAACGAATTTCGAAAGGCAGTACAGGAAAAAGTCTCCAGTAAACTTAGTATTCCGAGATCAGAAATTGTGGTCGGAGATGTCGTATGTGGTTCAATTCGAGTTCCTATAACTTTCTATCAATCAAGCGGATTAAGAAATGTGACACAAGTTTTGAAGAAAATTGTTGACAGCGGAAACTTTAGCTTAACTGTAAGAGGCAAAACATTTAAGGCAAGTAAGTTGGAGGTGGTTCGTCCGACGTCACCAGTTACCCAAGCGCCAACAACCGAGGCCAAGACTAATAAAATTGTGTTTTACCTTTACGTAGGATTTGGTATTTTGATGGCTTTTGTTTTCTGTATCGGCGTCTGTGTGTTTGTTGTCCGATGTCGCAAGGATCGACGCGCGGGCAGCTTTTTCCTTACCAACGACACAAATTATGAACTAAGGCGATTTCATGGTATCCCTCGTGCGAGCTCGTACTCCAGGATGAACTACTATGGAGAACCTGTGGAAATAGATGCGACAACCGCTGATCCCAACGCTGAGGATGAATTTGAAGCAGGAGCTGGAGCCTATTCTTACAATAGGTCGCCTGCTAGAGGTCGTGGTAAACTAACTGGTACAACCAACGGTGATGCTTATCAGGGAGACAAGTTTAATGTTGGTGCATTGGGTATGCCGGAGTGGAACCTCCCAAGGCTGTCGGACAAAGAAGTGACTGTTGCTGAATCTGAAGAAGACATTCCCAGGTCAGCGGGTTCGGTTGGAAGTCGTCAACTCTTGATAGATAGTCCGAAAAGTTCCTTGGCTGATTCAGCGCAAGCTTATGATAATCCTGTTCTTACCTTTGGCGACTGTCAGCCAAGGTTGGGTAAGGAAGAAAATCAGAGCTAAATAAGGAAGCAAGGAGTTTTTGTGTCGTTAGGTTTCTTATGTAGCGCTGTGTTTCATCACTGAGGAAGCTGTTAATCCTTCTGGGTCCGTGTGGCTCAGTAAGCAGCCTTTGTTCAAGACTTAGTTTGTGCACCTGTATAATTACTAGATGATCAGGCTATTTCGAAATTCAAAAGGGCGTTTATCTTCCCTTCGAAAGTGGATTGGATACATGTGGGTTCACCAATCAATATAAATTGAAATAAGTGAGGTGTCGATGCTCTATCGTACTTAACTGCTCAGTTCGCCAAACGATTCTGAAGAAGCGGTCTGAACCGATTGTTAGTCACTTAGTCAGTTGACTGTTATATTATACCAATCATGGGACGAGTTTATAACAAAAGAATCAGCTTGAAGTCGTTGCACTGTATAAACCTCACTTTTTTATTAATTACCACATAACTTTGACCAATACGAAAACATCGTGACTTCATTATGTAACAGTTGAATGCAGAAAAATGTAGCATCTGACACAAGGACACCGATGTTTCTTAACTAATCTGAGGGTTATTTAATTTTGGTATATATTAGATAAGTAATACAGAGAGAAATTGCTAAGCGACCACTTTGTTACTTTATAGTATTTGAATAAAGGAAATTGCATTTTTTTTTTCAATGAGTTGCGCCAAGTGAACTGCTTTGTAATCATTCATCAATCATTCATTTCGTGACATTATTGAAGAGTCAAACGTACCCCAGGGCTTCCTGTTAGTCGCCCAGACCTATCAATGATTGGGATTGACGTTTACCTTTTTATTGTCAAAGCTAACAGAAAAGAGAACCCGAGCGCTTTGCTGCGACAGTCGCGTCAGAGGTAGAGGATACCACCCTTTCGCATCAACCTCCGGCATATTGCAAGGCACAGCTTTTGTCCCCATCAACTTTTGAAAAGAGTCTTGTGCGAATGGTGCGTCATTGAAATCCATCTGGGAAAATCCCGTTATACCTGCCAAGCCCGTGCCCATGGGCCCATGCTTAACTCGATTCTCTCCACTCCCAGATTTAAGTTGCAGTTGTCAGTTGGTTCCCATTTTTCCTCGAACGTACAGTATGGTAAGTTGTCCAAATGAGGTGAAAATTGAGATGGCTGCAACCTCTCATCACGAAGCTTCTCTTATGAGTCGAAAACCGGGAATCCCCTGGGGACTACCCTGCGAATTATAAAAATCTTAACGCGATGGCTTGTGGGTAGTGCTAGAATTCAGTATGGCGGACGAGGAGGAACAGAATGTGTCACCAGATCTTTCTACAAATCACGACACTGTGTGCAAACAAAAATATTTTAATTTACTTAAACACTGCAAGCAGATCGAGCAGGTGATGTACGCAACGGTTCCGGGAGAACTAACACAACCTGAAATGCAAGACAACTAATTACTTAGCGTTGAAGGAGTTGAAAATCACTTAAACTTTATTTTGATCTACAGGAGAACGAAAGATCAGTCAATCGTCTATACCATGTTAAGACTCTTCTAAACCGCTATCGAAAGCAGCGAAGGTAAGATAATTTATCCACAGAGCTGGATGGTGTTTGTGGTCTTGTTTGTGTTAATCAAAATCGCGTGAATCGAATTAACGCTTGATAATTTGAAGGTTGCAGTTCAGTAATGTCAGTGTAGGTGAATTTCACAGATAGTTTCCTAACTTGGGAGAAGAAACAACTTTATTTTTCAAAGTGTTACTGAGATGGATATAGTGGGAATCAGTGTTCCATCAATGAGCTAATTCTGTGATGTAAGAACAACCAGTTGTAGGAATCTAAAATCTAACTCCCTTAACCAGTAGCCTCTAAGTTTCTTTGCTGGCTATTTTGGGAGAATTTGAAGTCTTAGTGTGACAGTATCCCTGATCATGAGGGCCCCACTGAAAACCGCCATGGCGAGTTGGGCTCCCTCGTTAAATATTATTATTATTATTATCTGATAATTTTCTTAGTTCTCATTACCTGTTTGCTTGTCAATGAATGTAAGACAATTGCCAGAAGATTGTATTTGATAATCATCTCTGGAGCTGATTGCAGGGCAGGAAACTTGGCCCATCCGAACATCCGAGACGGGTAACTTTTCCATTCGGACAAGGAAAAAGGTGATCGAAGTTGTCCGATTGGACAAGTAAGTTGTAGAGCTCTGACATTGCCTGACTTTGGATAAATAATAAATCATTTTTTCCCGTATTTTATAACTAAGTGCCTTCAAAATAAACTTTCTCTTCTTTTTGTGGAAGTTGGCGATGCTTAGCGAAGAAATCAAAGACAAATTGATTTCCATACGATCCCTGCGTTACAGCACAATTGCATGTACATCAATCACATGTGCTGCAACGGTCAGCGACGTCAGCGACCTGAATCGCCTTAGTATCGGCAATGTCTCAATCAAAATTGTTTAAATTTTCGAAAAGGTCACGGAAGCACTTAGGAATGTCAATACAGATGAGGATGTTCCTTCCAAAAGGAAAAAGATTGGAGATAACAAAAAGAATTATGAAACCAAGCGTGTAAGAAAATTTCAGTCGGCTTGCATTGGATGACAGAATTTGACTGGGTTTGTTATGAGCTAAAAACAAACAGAATGCACTGCTCCACTTATTGGAAGTTTGCAGAATTAGCAGATAAAAGCAGCCCGATGTATATTGGATGTGGGGATGGAGTTCAAGGATTTAGGCGAGAAACTTTAACTGCCCATTCAAAAAGTCGTTGCCATGTTGTTTGCCATACGAGACTGCTGAATGACCAGAAACAGAAAGACAGCCCATTGCAAAAGATGTTTTTGCGAATAAGCCAGGAATCACAAGCAAGGCTAGAAAAACTGTTCAATATTGCCCACTTGACATACACTGACAGATGTATCAAAAGAATATACCTTTACTCAATTAGTTGTGTTGAATGTTTTTATTGACTAACTAGCTTTTCACTTAACTGGGGCATCGTTGAGATGAAAAAAGGATTTTTGAAACCCTAGATTGCTGTTACCGATTTTTTTGGGACAAGTAGTTTTGTGGTCTGGATAAGTAAAATACACACAACACTTGTCGGAAGGGACAAGTGAATTGAAAAGAAAGTTTCCTGCCCTGTGATAGGGTTAACATGTTAGGATATGTAAACACGTCTTGTAGTTTTTCAATCTGTTATGTTTTTAGTTTTCTCAAGGACAGATTAGATGATTACAATGATGACTATCGAGCTGCGCAGCCACCATTTCAGGTGAGGCTCAGTTTGGTTCTATCTTTCCAGTGATTACTCTGTAGCACTTCACATCATCTTTGTTATGTGTAGTTGTAAGGAGAAGTATTTTATACAAACAGCTGTTCTGTGGGAGGTCAAGTACATCGATGTATTACCTTTAAAGAGGCTTGAACTAACAAGGATGCATCATTTACTGCCATGTTTGCCACTTTTTTCTTTTTAGCTCAACCTAACAATCTAATGTAAAGCAATATTTTATTCACCAGGCTGAACTTCTTTCAGAAATAGTTTCAGAGGCATTTCCCAAATCTACTCCTTCTTCGTTCTTACCTGGGGAATTTATTAGTCCAGACTCACCACCAGTGAAAAAGAATAAGAAACGTGATAACTCAAAGGACAAGGACAAAGACAAAGATCCAAATGCACCCAAAAAACCGGCCAATGCTTTCTTTATGTACTGTCAACAACAGCGTACTGTTATGCAGGATGATCAGAAGGACCCCAACATAGGACACCATGAATTAACCAAGTCACTTGCTAAGGAATGGAACAACTTGGACACTGAAGATAAAAAGGTTAGGAAAAGAAAGGATTTTGTTAGAAAATGTAGTGTGTTGTTCAACCCAGCATTTTCCATATAAAAATCCTCTATATGGAAACATAAGCTAGATAAAAATGATTTTTAAAAGCTGAACTGCCTCTTGGAATTCTTTGTATTTTCTTACATAACATGAATGTCTCCTGCACCATCACCTAGTTCTTTACATGTACAGACTGTTGATTGTCTTGTGCACCATCACCTAGTTCTTTACATGTACAGACTGTTTATTGTCTTGTGCACCATCACCTAGTTCTTTACATGTACAGACTGTTTATTGTCTCATGCACCATCACCTAGTTCTTTACATGTACAGACTGTTTATTGTCTCGTGCACCATCACCTTGTTCCTTACATGTACAGACTGTTTATTGTCTTGTGCACCATCACCTAGTTCTTTCCATGTACAGACTGTTTATTGTCTGGTGCACCATCACCTTGTTCCTTACATGTACAGACTGTTTATTGTCTCGTGCACCATCACCTAGTTCTTTCCATGTACAGACTGTTTATTGTCTCGTGCACCATCACCTAGTTCTTTACATGTAGAGACTGTTTATTGTCTCGTGCATCATCACCTAGTTCTTTACATGTACAGACTGTTTATTGTCTCGTGCACCATCACCTAGTTCTTTACATGTACAGACTGTTTATTGTCTTATGCATCATCACCTTGTTTTTTCCGTGTACAGACTGTTTATAGTCTTGTGCACCATCACCTCGTTCTTTACATGTACAGACTGTTCATTGTCTCGTGCACCATCACCTAGTTCTTTCCATGTACAGACTGGTTATTGTCTCATGCATCATCACCTGGTTCTTTACATGTAGAGACTGTTTATTGTCTTGTGCACCATCACCTAGATCTTTACATGTACAGACTGTTTATTGTGTCGTGCACCATCGCCTAGTTCTTTACATGTACAGACTGTTTAACGTCTTGTGCACCATCACCTAGTTCTTTACATGTACAGACTGTTTATTGTCTCATGCATCATCACCTTGTTCTTTACATGTGCAGACTCTTTGTCTCGTGCATCATTGCCTAGTTCTTTACATGTACAGACTGTTTATTGTCTTGTGCACCATCACCTAGTTCTTTACATGTACAGACTGGTTATTGTCTCGTGCATCATCACCTAGTTCTTTACATGTACAGACTGTTTATTGTCTCGTGCACCATTACCTGGTTCTTTACATGTACAGACTGTTTATTGTCTCGTGCACCATCACCTGGTTCTTTACATGTACAGACTGTTTATTGGTTGGTTGTTATTTGTTTTAGGTTTACTATGAAATGTATGAAAAGGATAAAGAGAGATATGAAAAAGAAATGAAAAAATACACATCAGACAAGGTCCCCAAAGAACCTCATGTGAAGAAAGCAAGGACCAAAACTCCGAAACAGAAAGCTGTTGCACCATCAACTGTAAAGACCACAGGGGTCATTATCAACAAGAGTTCTCCTGATCAAAGAAGCTCAGTTGTGTCACCAGCTCTAAACAACCCACTGTCTCCGCAAAGCCTTGCCTCCATGCAGCTTAATATTCCACACATTCCAATGCCGCAGCTCCTTTCACTCACAGGGGAAGATGGTGGTTTTGACAACTATCAAGAGATGCACTCTTCCCCACAAGATTCGTTTCTTTAGAAGTTTAAGTGCAGACAGACAGACAGACATCTTATATTTATACAGGATAGCCCCTTCAGTGTGGTAAACACTGGTATCAACGGGGGTCCTGTAACCCACCCAACCCACCCCAGGGGAGGACATCCATCACACAGTAATCTCGTGCGTGGGAAATTAACGTCTCCTGCCCCTAACCCTGCAGGAGACGGGACCTCCATTTATTCGTCCCTATCTGAGAAGACTAGAATATCTAACCAATTCTTGATGTTAAAGAAAGGAAGCATATTCTGCTCAGTTAATTTTAAGACCCTGAGTGTTGGTCCGGCCGGTACTGAACTCTCGACCTCCCGCACAGCAGTCCGGCGCTCTCCCAATTGAGCTAACCAGTGCAGCATCATGTATTCCCCAGTTGATGGCCATTTTGAATTGATATCTTTGTATACATTTTTGTTGGTGCTTGGAAAATTCATGAATTATCACCCTAAGATGATTCATGTAATTACCTTTTTTGTTCTTTTCCTACCAAATAAGCTATTTATTTTCATGTGGTAGATCTGAGGTGCAGCAAAAAGAATAAAAATTTTCAGCAGAAATTCTATGAGTTCAAATAAAATTTTCTTTACTCTCCAGCTTCTTTAAAAAAAAATTACCAGAAATATCAGTCCATGGGTGGGATATTTGACCAGTATTTCAGTATACTTTGTTGTGTAGAAAAGAATTAATTTTTAGTCAATCTTGTTTTGGCTGGAAACTGACACTGGCTGTAATCTGTGTAACATGTACACACCACAAGAAGAATAAACTTAACCTCAAGTTTTTAATGCAAAATAGTGGAAAGAAAGCATTACTTTCATACATGAAATGCTAGCAGTATGGATGATCTAAGCATGACAAGCAAAACACTGAAAGTGCATACAAGAGGTCGCTTATTCAGATGTCAATAAATTAATAGCTATAGGATGTTCTAGCAGGAATCAGTGAAAAATTGGCGAAAATAAAATGGACACAAAGAAAAAATGTCATCAGCAAAGACTGCTGTTTGCTTTCAATCTGGACCTTGAAACATCCCATTTTGGTCTCTATGGTTTCTGAGCCAGAGTCTAATATTTTACTTCAGATCTATGTTTATCCTTGTCTACCAAAATTTTGGGCAAATGAAGCAGTATGTGTAAAATATTAATGAAAATAAAGATTAAATTAGAATGAACAAAAGCATGCACTTCCTCTACATCTGCCATAATTCCTCTAATAAGCTCCCCCAGGGGGGCTTGCTTATTTCAGTTACAAGAGAATTTACGGTAACTTGTTGGAGAGAAGAGAATCCTCCTTCCACGAGAGACAGTAACCATTCTATCTCTACCTTGCAACGTGATGAGTTTTGTTTCCTGAAAATTAGGAAGCTAACACTGAGTTGGGAGTTATGCGCCTCTTTTTCAACAATTCCCATAGAGCATTGCGGGTTTGTCCCGGTGGAGGAAGTCGGGGATTTCACTGGATTGCTCTCGTACCTGAAAAGCAGTAAACAGCTGTCTGAATGAATTATTTGTTTGCATCTGACAAACTGCAAAGATGCATCGTTTTAAGGCTTCCAAATATCGAAATGCAGCTCCAAAGATTCCTAAAAAAGAGGTAGGTACCACTGGTGTTCACGATCTTTGGTCCCGAATACTGATTGTCAGTGAACGTACTGTGCAAATTTTATCTTTCCTTTTGACTCAAGTTAAGTTGTGGTCATTTTCATAGACTAGTTGCTCTATAAAGACAGGCAGTGTAGTTATTTAAGATATTATGGGCGGAGAGTGTAAATACTAAACTAAACGAAGGCAATTTCAGTCTATCTGGCATCTAATCTTAGATGCAAGAAATAATGCTAGACTGCTATCAAAGTCAACCTTGGAATCTATTCTACTGCAAACGTTGAGTGGTTGAAGTCTTTGTTTTAAACTTGACCTTGGTGTGTGAAACCCTTGTATATTTGTTAAGGGCCATATTTAATTTTGAAGTTCAACTCTCTATATAGAAGATCACTGAGTTATGTCCATTTCCTGGGGTCTAGGAGGTGGGGCAGTCATTTGATGTGAGCCACATAAGGGTGGAGACGGTGTGTTCCCGGAAAGTATAGGGTTTTTAAAATTATTCAAAGGGATGTAAACAGGATTTCAATTAATACATGTTGGAGCAGGCAAGTAGTGTAAAGTATCGGGGAAATATGCTCCAAGTAGGATGGAAAGGTTGCTCAGATCATTGAAATTATGCTTGAGAATTCTTCTTGGTTACCAGGAAATTCTCCTTTACAATGCCTAATGGATACCTGGGACACTCTTAGAGCTTGCAGCCAACCAACTTGGCCAATTGACGGGCAAGGTTTTGCTGGCCAAGAAAACAAAAAATACTCAGTGTAAAAAGTGACACCTGACTGCATGCACTTTTCAGCATTATCCATTTAACTCAAATTGAAAGAAACCCTTGTTTTTGAAAAGGTATTAGAGAATTTTGAAGGGAAGAGTGGCTATAACTCTTGGTAGTTTGAATGATCCATTGATAGAGCACAGTGTCTGGATATTACTTTGAGAACATTTGATACCAGACCAAACAATACACCTGTGTCCTAGGAATGTATCACTGATATAAGAGTTGGAAACTTAATGAGCTCCTATGGAAATCACATCAAAGCAAGTGATACCTTCATGGCCTTCAATGTGGATGTGGGAGGTAGGATTTATGGCACGATCTGTGACAATTATTCTAGAATATCAACCCCATTGATTAAGGTCTTGGAAAACAGAAAACAAAGGCCAATAAAAATTCTTGTATAGTGTATATAGTCATTGCATTTTCTCAAAAGAATACAAACCTTGTAGATATCAATGTACAAATTTGGTCCTCACCATTTACAATAAATATTTATCCTTTAGGTGGAGGAAGTCTGGGTGTTCTTCCTCTTGAAGAGGTCGGAAGGAAGGAACAGTCACTGCCTCTCCTTCATGCACATGCAGGTACATTTATTATTATTTTTAAATTATTAGTTGAATTTTCTACTAAGTAACGTCTTCCCTGCTCTGTTGTTCGGCTTTCCATTAAAATTTTCAAACAGAAATTTGATGCAGGTAGGAAGAATATCTTTCTTGGTCTTTTCCTTTTATTCAGATTTTGTGACTGACCTGGACTTCTCACCATCTGATGGGAAGCTTCTGACAACTTGCTCTTATGACTGCTCTGTAAGATTTTACTTCTTTTATGTTGTGTACAGAAATATTTTAATCATCACAGGCTTATAGCTAAAACTGACAACTGGATAAGAAGGCAGTTACCTCTAATATTTCAATTAGAAGTTTTGATGTAATTTTAAGATTACAAAATTTTTATTTATAGAGATCTCAAATTTCAAAATGGATTAGGTTCAAAGAATCTTACATAACTGTAGTTTTGAAGTTTTATGTCATATTTGGTTTTGCAGATTAAATTGTGGAAAATTCCAGAGGAAGGCATAAAAGAGGATATACCAGCACCACTTTGGGTTCTACCACAGCAGCCTGTAAGTGAAAACATCAGTGATCTACCACAACAGCCTGTAACATCAGTAATTTGAAACTTTAAAACTTCCTATACTGTAATTCATTTTACTGGCATAAAAGAGGATATGCCAGCACCACTTTGGGTTCTACCACAGCAGCTTGTAAGTGAAAACATCAGTGATCTACCACAACAGCCTGTAACATCAGTAATTTGAAACTTTAAAACTTCCTAACTGTAATTCAATTCTTATCCCCCTCCTCTCCCCCCCGAAAAAACAAAACAAAACAAAACATAAAGAAACAAAACAAAAAGAAGCAAAACAAAACAAAACAAAAAGAAACAAAACAAAACAAAAGAAACAAAACAAAAAGAAACAAAACAAAAAGAAACAAAACAAAACAAAAAGAAACAAAACATCAACAGGCTGATTACCACATAAAAGCCCTTAAATGTCCCCCCGAGTAAAACATAAAATATCTTCAGTGGTTCTGATTTTATTATTGTTTGTTACTTTGTTTCTTAGGGTCGGGTAGAAAATGTGCTCTTCCATCCTGCAGCAAGTGAGGTAAGGTATAAGTGGTAAAATTAAAGGAAACATTTGGCACAAGAAAACATTTTTATTACCTTTATTTAATATGCATTTTGTTCATCCTAAAATGCTCCAATGTTTGTGTGATTTTTTTATGATAATTATGCTTATTGTTGGAAATAGGTACTATCTAGTTCATGTGGGAAGTCTGTCGCAATCTGGGATCTACAGAAACAGGAGCTGAAATGCAGTCAGTATATGCAATAAATGTAGTACTGCCATTTTAACCAAAATAATTAATATTTCTTAACCTATTGACGTCCAGTGCGCTGGCAAGCGCCCATGGGGAACCACACCCTTTCTACGCCTTGTGACGTCATCACTTTTAACCCTGGAGCACGACTTTGAACACGTACTTAACCCATTAACGGCCGCAGCTTTTGTGGAAAACTGTGTTTTGAAGCTAGTCCAGCAGATTTGGGGTCACTGTTGGGGTTTTAAAAGCTCGAACTTACCAAAAACCACTTGACAGCTCGTGCACTCGATGGCCTTTCGATCCAAATGCAAAATGGCGGCCTGAAAATCTCGGGCACGCGCAGAGAGCAAAATTTCGACATAGTTTTTGGGTTGAGAAGTCACGCCCCACTTACGACTTCTACTTTTCTCTCTTTCTCCTGCCCTTTTTTTCCCCTCTCCTTGCCTAAAGTTTCTCCTCCCTTGCTGGAAATTGAGTAGGCTTCATTTTGGTGTAGAGATTTTTCAGAAACTACTCATTATTTTCAAAGCACATGCTCGGAAAGGTAGGTGGGTAGTGAAACACGATCTTCGTGCAGATTTTCCAGTCAAAGTGACACGGTTTTTTGGCTATTTCTCCAATCTCCTCCACTCAATTGCGCTCATTCTGGTATCGTCTGCAAGATATTTTCAACCCGTTCAAGTACATGCTCGAATTCGTGCTCCAGAGTTAAAATTGATGATGTCACAGGGCGTAGAAAGGGTGTGGGTCCCCATGGGCGCATACGGGCGCACTGGACGTTAATGGGTTAAACAGGTTGAAAATATCTTACAAATGATAGCAGAATAAGCGCAATTGAGTGAAGGAGATTGGAGAAATAGCCATAAAACCATATAACTTTGACCTGAAAATCTGCACGAAAATCTTGTTCCACTGCCCACCTATCTTTCTGAGCATTTGGTTTGAAAGTAATGAGTAGTTTCCGAAAAACTCTCTACACCAAAATGAAGCCTACTAAATTTCCAGCAAGTAAGGAGAAACTTCAGGCAAGGAAAGGGGAAAAAAAGGGCAGGAGAAAGAGAGAAAAGTAAAAGTCGAAATTTTGCTTTCTGCGCCTGCCCGAGATTTTCAGGCCGCTATTTTGCATTTGGATCAAAAGGCCATCAAGCGTACAAACTGTGAATGGGTTCGTGGTAAGTTTGAGCTTTTAAAACCACAACAGTGACCCGAAATCTGCTCAACTAGCTTCAAAACACAGTTTTTCACAAAAGCTGCAGCTATTAATGGGTTAATACACTATTGGTGCTACATGCATGTATTCAATATAAGTAATCAAGGGGTGTTTTGTCATTTCATGGTTTGATACAGATTTGGAAAACCATCAAGACGTGGTTCAAAGTTTTTGCTGGAAAGAGGATGGATCTTTATTAGTTACATCCTGCAAGGTCAGCTCCTCATCTTGTAACAAAGCGTGTCATTGACTGCGATTGCAGTCTATAATTTATAATAATTATTTCTAATTTAACACCTGATTATAATTTATTTCTCATTTTGACAAAAGCACATGTCTACAGAGAGGTCATTCTCTCAACCTTTACTTTCTCAGGACAAGAAGATCCGCATCCTAGACCCACGTGGTAATTCTGTTGTTGTGGTGAGTCCACAAAATAATGACATAACATTAGTCAGTTAGCCGCATGAACAAGAGCCTCACTCAATGATCGTCATGCAGTAACTTGTTTTGGACAAAGAATTGCTTGATTATGCTTTCTTTTTTAAAGATATATAAACATTTATAATAATAATAATAATAATAATAATAATAATATTTATACAGGACAACCCCTTCAGTGTATTAAGCACTGGTATCAATGGGGGTCCTGTTATTAAAATACTTAATTAAAAAATACAAAAAGTCTAAAAGGTAAAAAGCACTAAGAAAAACTGTTGCATGGCCGACATCAATGAAAAGTTTCTTGAAAACGGCCTGGTTATATTAAATCTTTGTGAACAATTCTACCGAATAAAACAAAAAAACTTTTTTTCACCAAAGAATATTCATTCATCTACGCTTACATGACCACAGAACGACAGAAGTCAAGCGATCTTTGATCACCCTTTAAACACAGATTTGTGAATACATGACCACAGGCAGCCCAAGCTCACCACTAGAAAAGCGGACGCGACCCCCACCTTGTCACGCAACGTTCCACATTTATAAAGGTTTGTATGGGATGTCATCGGCCCGCCTCAAAAGAGAGAAAAAAATGTCTTGTTTTGAAACAAAATGGGTCCACCCCTATTGAAGATGGGAATTAAGAAAACTACTGTTACTTGAAAACTATGTAACTGTTTGTTGTGTGTGCAGGAATGTAATGGCATTGGCGGAATAAAGGACTCAAGAGTGCTGTGGCTGGGAAACACAGACAAAGTTATAAGCACAGGTTTTGGTCAGGTGGGAATATTATTGACACAGTTAATTTATAGAAAACTGGCACATTTTAATTTTTTTTCTCCCTTTATTAAAGAACCTGCTCATAATTTTCATGACACTTAGCAACTGTAGTTCCTTTTTTTTATCTTGCTAAAAGCATGAAAAAAATGCACAACAAGAATGAATAAATGAACCTTTATTTAATTGTCATAAAAATTCTAGTACCGGACAGTACTAATTGGGGACACTAACAAAACAAAGCTAGTTAAAATAAAGTAAAGTGGAACAACAAGGAAACATAAAAATTAATGAACGTTCCAACTGTTCTGACTAATATTGGGATGTTAGCCTTGGAGGCTGATTCCTCAGTTAAAGTGAAAGAGTCTATAATAGTGTTAAGAACTGACTACTGAAAGTAAAACTTAAGACATCTTTGAATTACTCTTTTAACAGTCTCGCACCCGCGAACTTGTTGTTTGGGATGTGAATAATATCAGCAGCCCAGTACAGAGGATGAGCTTTGACACATCTTCTGGGTAAGTTAGTTCAAAGTTTTTTGGCATTTTTAACTTTCCTGTTTTGTACCAAATGAGAATTAAATTCTAAGTTAATAAAGAACAGATGTAGCAGTAGAAGCAAGTTGTAATCCAGGGATGATTGTGAGTTTCGAAATTTCACCTTTTGGTAACAGAGTATAGTGAACAGACAACAGCGTTTGTAACTTTTAGAATATTATGCATAATTCATTATTTTGTATTTTGCTCTGTCTATGACCATTAATATTACCAAACTTTCCACATCACAAAGGTTATCCAAAGCAGTGTGTATCTATGGCCAACCTTGTCATCTCTTTCTTATCCACACAACTTTTGTACATGCAGAATTCTGATGCCATTTTTTGATCCAGACACCAACATGTTGTTCTTAGCTGGGAAGGTATTATTGTGTATACCTAACTATTCTTTTAATTTTTTTGTTTGTTTATTTTCACCTTCCTTTTTTACCTCATCATATACATTACCAGTATATTATTATTGTGCTTATATTGCAATTTTGATACATGCTGTTGTAACTGCATGTTCTAGTACTGTGTGCATTAAAATAGTTGAATAAAGTTTGAACAAAACTTAATTAATTACTTCAAACATTGCATTTACTTGACATTGTTTGTTTAATACCCCTTTTACTTCCTTGATCTCAATAATGGATAGTAATTCTCGTTGTTGTCTCCCAGTCATTTCCAGCAGTGGTAGTTATGAGAATAACCGCCTCCCGGTTAGCTCAATGGATAGAGCGCTGGACTGTTGTGCGGGAGGTCGAGGGTTCAAGCCCCGGCCAGACCAACAGTCTCAGGGTCTTAAAATAACTGAGAAAGAATATGCTACCTTTCTATAGCATCAAAAAATGGTTAGATATTCTAGTCTTCTCGGATAGGGACGAATAAATGGAGGTCCCATCTCCTGCAGGGTTAGGGGTAGGAGACGTTAATTTCCCATGCACGAGATTACTGTGTGATGGATGTCCTCCCCTGGGGTGGGATGGGTGGGATTTAATGGGTGGATTACTTGCATGGATCACATAATTATGTTCTGTTCTAGTCCTACCCTACTGCAGTAATGCAGTGAAAATGGTGAGAGATGTAATTTAGGATTAAAATCATGATATCCCTTGGTTGATATTTAAAAGATAGGTTAAGATGTGGATGAAGTCTTCTTTATGGATATGAGAGAGTTGAAGGTCATATTTCTTTCAATTGTTAGAGTGCATGTAGTAAACACAGCCTAGTGGATGGTTTTCCTCCCTCCCCCCCCCTTTCAATCCACTATGAAGTAGACTCTTGATAGTGTCACCTTCAGCTTTGTTTATCTCTCACTGCATTCAGGGTGACTCCTCTATCCAGTATTTGGAAGTGTCTGATACTGCTGCATCATTTGTTACTCCAGGTAATTGAAATAGATATCTCAACTAAGCATGTTCAGTAGATAAAGTGATGTTAGTTAAAAAAGCATTAATTTTATTTATTCATTGCTTAATTGTCATTGCTTAATTGAGCTAACCACCTCCTGGTTAGCTCAATGGATAGAGCGCTGGACTGTTGTGCGGGAGGTCGAGGGTTCAAGCCTCGGCCGGACCAACACTCAAGGTCTTAAAATAATTGAGAAGAATATGCTACCTTTCTATAACATCAAGAAATGGTTAGATATTCTAGTCTTCTCAGATAGGGACGAATAAATGGAGGTCCCGTCTCCTACAGGGTTAGGGGTAGGAGACGTTAATTTCCCACGCACGAGATTACTGTGTGATGGATGTCCTCCCCTGGGGTGGGATGGGCGGGTTAGGATTGATTGTAAAGCGCTGTTGATCTGTCATTGTAAATAGCGCTCTATAAGTGATAAATTGTTGTTGTTGTTGTTGTTGTAGTCAATGTCATTATTCTGTGTAGTGTGAGATTATTGGTAATGACTGTGAACTTGCTAGATACTTTTGTTTCTTTATCATACATTTAGAGTATTAAAATTGCTACTGTTGTAAAATTCTCTTAACTACTTTTAGTGTCATCACAGATGATGGACCAACAGCACAAAGGTATGGCCATTGTGCCTAAACTTGCCATGAATGTTATGAAATGTGAAGTGGTACGACTTCTTCAGCTGACAAAATTATCAGTGGTCCCCATCAGTTACTGTGTGCCACGAAAGGTAAATTATAACTGAATCAAGTAACTCTTGACTCATCCATTTGTCCATTTGTTATTGCTCTTCCTTGTTTGTTTTTTCTCTTCTTTCCTCATTTCTTTCATGCATTTTTTCACTTTTTCAACTTGTTTCTTGGCCCATTCTTTATTTTTATTTTTCTTTCTTTCTCTCTTTCTGCCCATGCATTCAAGTAACTTTTTACTCAGTCAATTAAATTTTTATTGAAGTCTTACAGGGATTTTCATGCAGACTTGTTTCCTGATACATTTGCAAGAGAAGCATCCATGACAGCAGAAGAGTGGTTTAGTGGATCCAATCACCCTGTAAGTTACTGAGTATCTAATCCTTGTGTTATTTCATTTATACTTCATTCATGGGTACATTGTGAAAGAAGATTAATTTGAGCTCCTTTGTGAATAAGGAAAGTTGTCATTTATATTGTCACAGACATTGGAAGAAGAAAATATCAGTCTTCCTGTGTGGAATTGAATGGAATTTGAGCTAAAAAGGTATATATTGTTTTTCCTAACAGATAAGAAGAGTTTCCCTTGATCCATCCAAACGACAAGCGGAACATCAAAAAGCACCAACAACACAAGAAAAACCACAGAAACCCACACTAAAGCCAAAATCAGCCATAGAAAGTCAGAAACCAAGTGTTGCAGTAGAAAAGGTAAGTTATTGTGAGTTCTCTCCGAACATCAGGTTGAATTATATTGCATTTTAATTTGCAATTAGGAAGTAAAATGTTTAAACCGCATTAAGACTCAGGTATGTGTCATCCCTGCCAAGAACTGCAACAGTGATAATCTTGATTGTGTGACCTGCCATTCAACAACTTGAATAGAGTCTAAAGAGTTTACAATTTGTATAAATATTTGGTAATTACAATTTGCTATTATTGTGTTCAAGCAGTCAACAAGTGAGTCCAGAGAATCACCCAAAGGATTAGCTTCTCAACAAAATCAACAAGCAGGGAACAAATCAACATCAGCTTCTGCTCCTAAGGCAGAACCTTTAGCAAAACCAAGAAAAACTTTTACAGCTGCACGCATGTCAAAATTCAGACATCTCCATGGCACTCCTATGCACAAAAGCAATAATATAGACAATGTACGCAATTTGAGCATATCAGTTCTAGCGGACTCTGATGGTTTTCAAGTCAATCAGAAGTTTGCAGCTTTTCCTTTATCAGGACCCGGAGGCCAAATAGCTGTAGTCCCTGTAAGTAATCCATTGAACATGCATTTGTATCTGGTCAAGCCAACATTTTTCATGAATTTGATTGCAGTGAAAGTATTTGCATGGGAGATACTTTGGTGGTGAATGAAAGGAGATCCCTGAACGAAAAACTAAGTGTATAGGTACAATACAAGATATGGATCCATACTTTCCCAAAGTTACCACACCAAGGACAGAGTGGTGGAGAAGCAAAATCTGAATTTTTTTGTAGGATTTTTATTTCAGTAATGACCTTCCTGAGAACCATATTCGAATGATTGGAAGCCCTCCTGTTAATACATGTTATTACTTTGGTTATAAGTTATAATTATTCCTATTGTTATATAGTCTAAATTGTTATTATTAGGGACACCTAATGTTAAGAAGACGTTAACAAACTTGTGCCTGTGCGACTCGCGTGTGCATGCTTTGGAACTAGGTCTACTAGGTTAATAATTTCTTTAGCAAATCATGCGGACCTTTTTATTTTTGACATGTGCAATTTTGTTAGAGAAGAGTTGAAAGTTTTTTAGTTTACTGAGTGGTGGTTTGTTTAACGATTGTTGTTGTTTAGTATGAGTTTACAGTTTTCCGTGTTGGAATAAGCGTGTTTGTTTTGATTTTCCTTTTCAATTCCGAACACCTAAATTATCTTATAATTTGATCAGATTTGTATTTTCAGCTAGATAAGCCCGGACGGCTTCCAGATTCAGGCTTGCCTGTAATTCAGTGTGGTAGTGGTGTAATGGATTTTGCCATGGACCCATTTAACAAACAGAGATTAGCAACTGGTAGGTTGGGTACAATGTATAAATCTGGGTCAGCTCTTGACCCAGGTGCCCCAGGCTGTCTAAGCCAATCCTGATATCAGGGGTGAAGGTAACCAAAAGTATTACTACTCCTGACAGTTGTCCAGCCCCCAGTTTGTACCCCTGTGTGGAGGGTTTTGCCCAACGACACAAAATAATGACCTGCCCAGGTCTTGAACTTTGACCTCCCAAGGTTTTGTTCAAAGTGCCAGCCATTAGACCAACACTTCTTCTCACTGGGTACATTGTTCACAAAGTCAAATGCAATCAATTGCAAGTAATAATTTGAAATTAATTATGGGAATTGTTGCATTACATTGTATACCATGTGATGGAATGATAGCTTGATAGCTTTATTAGGAAGTAAAATCATTGCAGCCCCCGGGCTGGCTGAAATACGATTTACTTTACAATGGCAATAAATTATCTCTTACTCTAAGATAACTACAGTAAAAGCCGCAAAATGTAATCTACAATAAAGTACAATAAGAGAAGTATCAAAAAACCAAAATAAAAATAATTAAAATAGCTACTAATAATTAAAACTGTTTGCCATGATAAAGGTGTTTTTGAACCTATTTGTCTTACAAATCAATAGCTTGAAGTATCTCTGGCTGCGGGTGCAATAGGTGGACTCGTTGCGTGGAGGAATGTTGAAAGGTTATTTTGGCTGCCTGGCTCCGCTAGCCCCTATGGTTATTGCAGGCAGCAAGTACTCTAACTTATTTTTTTTATTATTCTCTTTGTTGTAACTTTTTCTGAACAAGAGTGAGTACAAATAAAGATTGTTGTGGTTGTTGTTGTTGTTGTTGAAGGGGTTTTGTTTTCTATCAAACACTTTTTCTGTATATTTGGATGTATGATTGAAGATTTTCTGTATTTTCATTTCAGCCTGTGAAAGTGGCTTTGTCACTGTTTGGGAAGTGCCTGGTGATGGCTTGACAGAAACTATCAACAATCCATCTGTAGTTTTGAAAGGTTATTTTTCCAAAATCTTTTCAGAAATCTATACACAGGTTCGAAATATGGCATCCAATTCAAATTGCCATTGTTCTGGACTTACTAACCTCTCACACGTGATAATCCTTTTGTTTTTTCACATGAAGACGAGGGTAGTAAGTCCAGAACAATTGTAATTCAAATTGGATGCCATATTTCGATTCGGTGAATGAGTCTGACTATTTGTAAATTAATAAAGGCTGATAGTTTTGAAAGAAACTGTTTGGGGCTGCGTCGGTGGGAGTAACGAAATAATTTGGATATATCAACAAAGTTGAAATGGTAAATTGGCCACCGTAATGATTACAAAAGCTGACGTTTCGAGCGTTAGCCCTTCGTCGGAGCGAATAGAGGAATTGTGGGTTGTGTGTGCTTTTAAAGGCAGAAAATGGAGCTACGTTATTGGTGGGTGCATGGCAACGAGAAAAATATGAATAAATTAGTGGAATGAAATAAATTAATATGAATAAATATGAATAATGAATAAATTAGCAATATGAATATGAAATATGAATATGAATAAATTAGTGGAATGAATAAATTAGTGGAATGACTATTTGTAAACCAACCAGCTGGATAATAAACCACTCAACCAAACTTAACCTGATGCCTTCCCAAAATTCACTGGTCGATAAACCATTATATTGTGATACAAAATTTAAACAAATCCATTAATTTTTTTTGTTTCTTCTTTTTCTGTTTTTAACATCACAGGTCATAATGACAAACCAAACTTAGTAAAGTATCATCCTACTGCAAGTGGTGTTTTGGCATCAGCAGCTATGGATTTAACTATCAAGATTTGGGATGTTGAGGAAGCCAAAGATCTAATCACACTTACTGGACATACTGATTCGGTAATTAGGATCCTAAACACCTACTGCTACATCTGCTGTCAAAGAAACCACTATTTCCTATTTCTTTTCTCTTCTGGGATGAAGTGTGAATTCTCGTGTTTTATGACAATCATAAAAGGATGCAGAGCCGAGCATCCAAGGAACTAAATGTGCAATAAAATTTCAAAAAAGAAAAATTTATCATGAATACCTTTGTAAATTTTGACAAACACTTTTGAACCAGTGACACCAAACAAATATTTCATCACTATGATAGCACTTTTGATCCAATGGTTGCTAGCTTTTTATGATAAAAATAAATGTAAGTATACTAAGTGAGCTTATGATTGAAAAGAATTAAAAAAATCGAATAGTCAAGCAACTTGATAATCAAAAGGTTTTTTTCAGGTATTTAGCTTGAGTTGGAAACCAGACGGAACAAAGCTAGCCACTGTGTCAAGAGACAACAAAATCAGAATATTTGACCCAAGATCTCAACTTTTTCCTCTGCAGGTATTATTCACTTAAAAATATAATGTGGGGGGTAAGGAGATCTGTCTTTGATGGTGCCCTCATTTAATACTAGAGAACTATTTTCAACCTGCCTATACTTAATTATTTTGTGATTTAGAATTGAGCATGAGCACTATATTGTTATTAATATTTTTGTTTAATGAAAAAGTTATTTGTTTTTAGACAGGCCAAGGTCCTGAAGGGAGCCGTGGAGCTCGTGTCTTCTGGGGAGGTTCAAGTGCTGATTTGTTAGTGACTACAGGATTTGGCAAGTAAGTTAATCATTCTACACACCTCACCATAAAGACAAAAAATTGTAATCTTAAAGTAACCACAAACTTACTTCAGGATATCTAAATAACCATTAGAGTGCATAATTTTTACCTCACAATTGCAGCAGTGATAGTGTAGTCTGATTGTCTGGGTGAGTGTAGTCCTGAGAAGGACTGTTGTGGGTAGTGGAGCCTGACATTTCGAAAAGTACGGTAAATCCTCTATTAAGCCCCTCCTCTCTAATAAGCCACCCCCTCTGATATGCCCCCCTTTAGAGAAATTTATTGAGCCCCTCCCTCTATTAAGCTCCCCTACCCCTCCCCCTCAAAAAAATTTTAAAATAACACTCTGTGTCAATATCTATGGTAAATTTATTCAAGTACTGTAATTTAATCATAAAACTCATCAGACTTTACTGAGGACTGACTGCCAATTTGGTAAATGAAAAAAATGTAAAATGTGAACGATTTTTTAATAAATACTGTACATCACATCCTATTGTATCCTGGTAGTGAACATCACACTCAGGGTTCTCATTAAGTGCCAGCAGCCAGCTAAAAAACTGGCTACTTTAAATTTAGAGCCGCCTACTTTTAGGTGATAAGCTTGCCTCCTTGTTTTGTATCTACACGTAGATTTCAAAGTTAAAAGTCATGTGAATCGAATGAGTAATACTTGAAAGCCGTTTTCAGCAGCAAAACATATTACGCAATGCCAATGCGCGCCTCCTACCTTGTGGGAAATTCCGCTGACCAGTGTTTGTTGTCAACAAGTGCAGTGTGGTGTTCGGCGTGTTAGAAGAAGGCAGGAATTCTTATTATGTAATTAATTATAGAGTACCCATGAGTAAAAGAAAACCCACTTCAAGCCAGCCTGGAATAGATCGATATTTCTGTAAATCATGAAGAATGGAAAGCCAAGTAGATGAAGGTGAGAAAACAGCCATCTCTGGTGATTGTGCAGTGTGAAAGGGAGGAGACAATTGCTGTTCAGAGTGGTACAGCTGCAGATAGAGAGCATGAGGAAAATGTAAATGAGGAAGACCTTGATGAAGTTCTAGAGGCCCTTAATCTGCAATCAAAAGGTTCAGAGAGTGACACTGACTGTGACTCTGACTCCGCTTTTGGATCTGACACTGATGACTTGGCATTTTAGTTCTTTCTAGCATGGCCAAATGCTGAGTCAAGCTAACTCTGTGTTAATAATTGTTTCAACCACTTTTGAGAGAATGAAACTAATTCAAATCAATACACAGAAACAGTGACAAAAGGAGTTTCTATTTATATATTTTCTGCCTTGAATGGCCATAACGTTCTATAAAACCTTTACTTTAATGGACTACTGCCCTTTTTGGTAGACCATGCCCAAAATAGGATTCTTTTTTTCTTGTTTTTCGCTTAGTACGGATTATTAACGTACTATTAAAATTAAGCCGATTTGATCCGACTTGTTTAAGTTCTGCTGTTCTTGCCCATTATAAACCTAAAAATTCTATCTTTCTTTTATTTGTTTATCTACATCTATGCAAAGGAATTATGAATTTAGGAAATAATCGGTTGAAAAAGAAGATAAAACAAGTATGTCTTACGGCTGAGTAATAAACCTTCCAAGCCATGATGAGTTGTCCGTACTGAGTACTAAGGTACTAACGTACTAAGCAAATTCAGAACAAGCCGTGATGAGTTGTCGTACCGAGTACTAAGGTACTAACGTACTAAGCAAATTCAGAACAAGCCGTGATGGGTTGTCCGTACCAAGTACTAAGGTACTAACGTACTAACGTACTAAGCAAATTCAGGACAAGCCGTGATAAGTTTTCCGTACCGAGTACTAAGGTACTAACGTACTAAGCAAATTCAGAACAAGCCGTGATGAGTTGTCTGTAGCGAGTACTAAGGTACTAACGTACTAAGCAAATTCAGAACAAGCCGTGATGACTTGTCCGTACCGAGCGCTAAGGTACTAACGTACTAACGCACTAAACAAATGAATAACAAGCTGTAATGAAATGTCCGGACTAAGTACTACAGCACTAAACATATGAGCAACAACCCGTGATGAGTTGTCCTTACCAAGTACCACAAAATACGGCAAATACGGCACAACTCGTAAAAGTACTCAGCAATACTACACAACAAAATATCTATTAAGACATATCTATATGAATAATTTAATTCCAAAACTTTGCAAGTGCAATTTTAACTGTATTCTTTTTCTCAATAACACAAACTGCCCTAAACGGTTTCTCTGTGATCTCAGGGACAGTTGAAACAGAAAATGTTCGAGGCTGAAACCACACTATATTACCCTTTGTTGGATAAGAATGAGTTTATTTAACATCTCGACTTTTTCACGTTCTCTTAGGTAGCATACTCAAGCTCATGTTTATTAAAGATTCATTAGGATTTATTGCTTACTTTGTTTTACCAAAATATAGTTTCTAAAAAGGTTATAGAAAAAACTGCAATTCATAAATGGTTTATTTCAACGAAAACTGTCAGTTTGAGATCACCAAAAAAACGCAGTGCGAGTTGTTCTCCACTACATTACCGCATTAAAAATAAGGTCCACACCACAAAAACACAAACCCCAATGGTTATCAATATACTCCTTTTTTCACAGACTAAATCAAATGTTCAATTTCATGGCATGCATGAAAAGAATGAGAGTTGTAGTTAGTACGCTAGTACGTAGGTACCCATGCTTGCTCGAGAGGTTTAATTAGTACGCTAGTACATAGGAATTCATGCTTTGAGAGGTTTACTTAGTACGCTAGTACGTAGGTATTCCTGCTCGTTCGAGAGTTGTAGTTAGTACGCTAGTACGTAGGTATTCATGCTCACTTGAGAGCTGTAGTTAGTGCGCTAGTACGTAGGTATTCATGCTTGCTCGCTCGAGAGCTGTAGGTAGTACGCTAGTACATAGGTATTCTTTCTCACTCGAGAGGTTTAGTTAGTACGCTAGTGCGTAGGTATTTATGCTTGCTCGAGAGGTTTACTTAGTACGCCAGTACGCTAGTACGTATATATTCCTGCTCGTTTGAGAGTTGTAGTTAGTATGCTAGTATGCTAGTACATAGGTATTCCTGCTCGCTCGAGAGCTTTAGTTAGCATGCTAGTATGTAGGTATTTATGCTTGCTCGAGAGGTTTGCTCAGTACACTAGTACGTAGGTATTCCTGCTTGTTCGAGAGTTGTAGTTAGTACGCTAGTACGCTAGTACATAGGTATTCCTGCTTGTTCAAGAGTTGTAGTTAGTATGCTAGTACGTAGGTATTCATGCTTGCTCGCTCGAGAGCTGTAGTTAGTACGCTAGTACATAGGTATTCATGCTTGCTCGCGAGAGGTTTAGTACTGTTAGTACTGTAGTACTGATGAAAGCTGTTAGTACGGTAGTACTGATGAATAAGCAAAAATCTACAGAAAAGCATTCCTATAATGGGCAGCATATGCTTTTTGGGGTGTAGTCTGGTCCCATTATAAGGATTCCAAGAAAAGAAAGATGTTCAGTAAAATTTATGGTTGTTTCTAATAAATAATTATTTCTTAAAACCAAATTTGCTTGCCAAAAGGCTCAAAATGGCAAATCTAACCTTCTATATTTTGAAGTTTTTCGGAGGGGGGAGGGGAGGGAGCATGCTGCAAGACCCCCTTAGAGGCTCGTGCCTATGGTATTCACTTCTCCCGCCGCCTACTTTTATATTTCAGCCGTCTACATCAAAACTTATTGAGAACCCTGCACACTAAATTAATAAGCCCCCTCTCTATTAAGCCCTCCCCCCTCTAATAGGCCATCCCCCCAAAGTACCTGAAATAAATAAGCCCCCTGGGGGGGCTTGTTAGAGGATTTTCATCAGTAGTGTTTTTGCTTGTTTGCAATGTACTTTTTTTTTTTTCTGACTTTTTCTGACTTTTCTTAATGGCTTGTTTGCAGGCTTAGTTCTTTGAGGGTAATCTAATTCTTTTTCTTTCTGTATAAGATCAAGTGTGAGGACCATTAGTGTTTTTGACAGTCGTGATCTGTCTAAAGATTTGTCATCAGTGGAGGTGGATGTTGCTCCTGCCACCTTGATACCATTCTATGACAAAGACTCCTCTGTCTTGTTTCTTTCTGCTAAGGTATACAATATAATTATATGTATTATTGACGAAGTGTGAGGTCAAGATGACTGGATACTGGCTGAGTTCTTTTTGTTTTTGTTTTTATGGACTGAAACAAAGTCAGGTCCATAAAACACAAAAAAGAAAGAGGATAATTATATCCAGCCACCTTGACCAAACAAGCTTATTCAACAAGGGATTTATAATATAGCAGAAAGATTTCACTCTAATAAGAATCAAGAATGATTTGCTTATTTAGAGAGCGGGAAACTGAAAGTCAACTGTGTTTATAGCACAATAATCTCACTTTTTTTTTTACTGTCCTCTGCCACTTTTTGCAACTTCATTGCCCACATTGCCCAAAAGTTACAAACTTTATAAGTCTGCTCCACACACTTTTTTCTTTGTGCAGGATCAGAGTGGGCCCATCTTTCCCACTCAGGTAGCCAATCAGATAACAGGATTTACTCCATATTTTCCAAGGGTACTGCCAGCTATATAATAAACCATGTCAACAACCTTGGCAGTGACGAGGAGTCACCTGTATTTGCAATTTAATTTGTATAATTATATATAACTACACGAGAGGTTGTTTGAACAAGTGAAGGCATAGGTGGTGCAAGGAAATATTTACATATCAGTCAGATAAATAGGCGTCGTGACAGCCAACAGATGGAGCCATACCTTGTTAAGCAGACTATTTGAATTTATGGTTAAGGAAGTCGCATTTTGGTATATTTCACCTCTAACCAGATACATAGGCTGAACTAGCAACAATGGCTTACGTTGTCATGTAATTTTTCAGGGTGAAACTACAATATTTGCTTTTGAAGTCACTGAAGAGCCACCTCACTTGAATGAATTATCACATTACAGGACAAAGGACCCTTACCAGGTGAAGATTTGCGTAATATTTAGAGAGCGGGAATGATTTGCTTATTTGGAGAGCGGGAATGATTTGCTTATTTAGAGAGCGGGAAACTGAAAGTCAACTGTGTTTATAGCACAATAATCTCATTTTTTTTTTAAGGGAGCACCTTATATATAAGTGATTTTTTTAATTTTAGAAATGTACCGTACAGTTTACGTGGGTTCAATACAAGGCTAGATTTACCTCCTTTTAATCTTGAGTTTTTACATCGGTCATTTTCATTTTTAGCTAGTAAACTTTGGAGTGCGATACCCCCTAAACTCAGAGAATCTCAAGATATTGTTTCATTCAAGCGTTCTCTTAAAGCCCACATGGCTTAGCGGTAGTGATTGTAAATATTGTTATTGTTAATATTGTTAATATTGTAAATTTTTGTTGATAGCTCTTGTCTATGATCTTCGATCCTGTTTTTAGTTATTTAATAGATCTATTTATTATTTGTATTCTCACAGAAATTGTTTTCTTTCTAATTGTACATACACGTACATGTTTTAACAAGAACTTCTGTACTCCTAGGTGTCACTTGTTTAAATAAAGGATTGATTTATTGATCCTCATTAAGAAGTGCAGTGAATTAATAACACATGTAGACACCATGAAATCAGACTACTAATAATGACCTATAACTTTCTATTTTAGTAATATTGATATCATTAATTGATTGAAATTGATATTTCTGGAAACCACCTATAAGTTACCATAGAGCATAAATACTTAAGACACAATGTCAATTTATAGGTTTGTTATCTTCTTTCATTATAGTTGAAATTAAAATCATAAGACTTAGTTCTTATCCTCATTTTCAACAGGCAGTGGCTTTTCTACCAAAGACTGTTTGTGATATAAAGCAAGTGGAGTTTGCCAGAGCTGTTAAGTTGAACAAGACATCAATTGACTACATTACATTCCAAGTTCCTCGAGTCAAGGCTAGTACTCTCTTATGTTTTGTTATCTATCTGATAAATGTTTATTGATAATGGTAATATCTAGCAGTTAATTTACAGTAGCAGCTGTCAGTTATGATTGAACTTTCCTTTTCACTATCAGATGGAATACTTTCAAGATGACCTTTTCCCAGACACCAGAGTATGGTGGGAGCCTTCAGTAACTAGTGATCAGTGGTTTGCTGGTGAAGATAAAACACAGAAAACAATGTCAGTCAGACCAGATGGCATGAAACCATGTGTGTAAACCATTGCTATTAAAAAACAGTTTTCATTATTACTGTTTTCTACAGGTCAGAATGTGCATTACTTCATTTGCTATTAGATTCCTTGATGGAGAACAAACCCACAAAAATTTGCCCTAGTCCCAACATGTGGCTTGCAGTGCAGTTGGTACTAGTGCTCATCTAGTACCTGAGAAACCCAGGTTTGAACCTGTCAAAGCCTGTGTTTTTTTTGTTTTCAGGCTTACTTTGCTGCAATTTCTTCATGTGCAGATGTCTGGAGAGGATCAGTTTATTATTATGCTTTTAGTTGTTACCGTTATAATTGTAATTGTTTATTTTAACTATCAGTGTTATTTGTTATTGTTATTATTATTATTATCAACCACTGGGAGGAAGATTATAAAGAACTGCATACTGTATAAATCAAATTACACTTCAGGGTTAGCTCTTTTTCTATTCTTTTTCTTTTCTGTCTTTTCTTTACTATTCTAAATTGAATTTTCTACTATAATATTACTGCATTTATCATGTCTTCGGTAACATTGATAATATGCAAGGCAGTATTTTGGAATCTAGCTACCCTGCTATGATCACCTTGCATGAGGTGATTATAGTAAAATATCACACAATCCTTGACCTCTGTGAGTGTGCATCTTTATAATCACCTAAACAATGATACTTATTCATTGTTATTGTCTCGACATTACTCTTTTGATTCATAGCTGTTATTTCCTCTCCTTGTCTGTTATAGTGAGTGAAGCACCCAAACAAGCTCCTATTGCCAGGAAGTATGACAGCCGACATGAGCTGGAGGAAGTGAAGTCTGTTGAACAGCAGAAAGAAGAAGTAAGTGAAACAAACTGCTACCTAGAAAAAGAAATATTGCTTAGATAAGTGAAAGTGGTTCTGTTATTTCTGCAGTTCTTTACAGAGATTTTCCCTTTTTTTAATCAGGCTGAAAACTAAGTTTGTTTTCTATACTCATTTTCAGCTTTTGAACTCTATGGTGGACAAATTAGGAAATTTTGATGATGATCCTCTGCCTCAAGATCTTCAAGAAGGAGTGGACGATGATGAATGGGTAAGAGATATATCTTATTAATCAAGCGCGAGGGCCGTACTGGGAGAATATCGGCCCGAGGTCTTGACAGTATGGACCGAACGCAGCGAGGTCCGTACAAAAAAGAGCGAGGGCTGATATTCTTCCAGTACGGTCCCTAGCAAGCTTGGTTAATAAGAGATTTATTATATGACTGAAGTTCAAAGGGACACAAGTGCGGTATCATTCAGGACAGTGCCCGGTCCAATACTGAGAGAAAATTGACCGGCAATACGGCATTTTGATTGGTTGATTTTAGTTATTGGCCCTCTGACTGCCCGAGTGGTGTAATAAAGAAATATTATTACCTCAAGTTCTATCAAAAATCAATGTACTATTTTAACCCTTATATCATTCTCTCTGTTTCAATTCCAGGATGACTGATCCTCACTGAAAATGCAAATATGCCTCAATTGTTGGGCTGCTATTGATCATACTTGTGCACACTGCAATGTCTGAATTTTACTCAATACTTCAATTCAATTGTACATAAGAAAAAAGCTTAACTGCTCAAATATTGGACTGAAATTCCTATGTTTTTGATTAAAGGATAATTGAATTTTGTGGAGATATTTCTGGGAATGAATTGTAGTGATGTTGTCTGTAGATGTTTCCTCAGTGGATTTTTTAATTGCTCCTCCTGGCTTCAAGATGATGTTCAAGTTGAAATAATAAATGCAATAATGAGTTATTGATTCTTGTTTATTATTTCTACTAAGATATAAACCTAGATGCAAGGATCCTGACTCTCTCCTCTTGATCCTTTGTTCTCGCACTCATAGCCAATTGCACTTAAAATATTTCTCCTGGTTTTTTCAATACTGTGCGTGGAGTCCAATTTGTTTTTGTCCTTTAGATGTCATGGATGCCACAGATGACATTCGCAATGCTCAGAGTGCCCAGCGCTTTTGACGCACTCTATAAGGTTTTGGGCATTGGTCAGGTCACTGCTTCTTGGAAACATGAAAAACAACATTACACTGCACATTTAAAAATTACTGAATACAAAAAATGAAAATATTTGAACCTGGGCAAATAGGTACAAAAAAATATTTACTTGACAGATATTTAAAAGTTTTTGGGGTTTGTTGAGTACATTTAATTTCGAGCATCACATGTTCAGTGGATGTGTTGTTTTCCTTTGTATTTGTATGTAAACACTTCAGGAGCCTTTTAATGTGGGCAAAATGCATTTTATTCAGGTTATTAAGTCTAAATTCAGTGTCCTCTCTTCTGATATGAGCCTGCTTCCCACTCTGTCTCTTGGAATAATCCTTAGGTCTGATCCATGTTTTAAGAACACGTTTCCTATGAAACAACAACAGGTTGGAAGCATGTTGTAGTCAGGCAAATTGTCCTTCACTTAATTATTTTCAGTACTACCACAGCACACAGTAGGTAAATATTAAGCGTAATCAGGCTTAAGTCTACATCTAAGACACATCTGAAGAAAAACTCCTCTGCCAAAGAATTTGACTCCTCTCTGGTTCTATAGTGTTGCAAATTAACTATGAAAAAAGAGGCCAACTCTTAGAATAGTCAACAACCTCTCACTCAAGAAATCCTTGGATTATGCTTCCACAAAACTTGCATTTTTTGCCTTAACATGATTGAAGGTTCATGTTAGTTTAATCAATGAGAGGAGAGGGGACAAGACGGGAAGAAGAGAGGAGAGGAAAACAGGGGGAGGTTGGGGTTAAATATTCCCTAATTGAAGTGAGATGGAAATAATGTGTATTTATTACACGACTCGGGCAGTCAGAGGGCCAATAACTAAAATCAACCAATCAAAATGCTCTATTGCCAGTCCAATATTCTTTAAGTATTGGACTGGGCACTGTCCCAAATGGTCCCGAATGATACTACACTTGTGTCCCTTTGAACTTCAGTCGTATAATAAATCTCTCATTAACCAAGCTTGCTTGGGACCGTACTGGAAGAATATCGGCCCTCAGTCTTTTTTGTACAGACCTTGCTGCACTCGGTCCATACTGTCAAGACCTCGGGCCAATATTCTCCCTGTATGGCCCTCACGCTTGGTTAATTAGATATGTGTATGTGAGTGGGAGAGCTGGAAAGAAAAATTTTTGGTTCAAGTTTTGTGCATCTTTTTCTTCCTTTCTTCACCTGGCAGATTGAGCAGGTTTGTGCAGCCCTGCCCATGTTATTGTGTAGGGTGGTTACAAGCATTTTTGTTAGAAAGTTTTTCCTTAAAAGCAGGGCTGGGGCCAAACAGCTTGTGTAATACAACCCTAGAGGTTATGCCATTAATTTTCAATCTATCATTTGGGATCATCCAGAAGGGGGGGTTGCTTGTTGGGTGGAGGGGGAGCAGAGAAGGAGGGGGGAGGAAGTTGGCTGAGGAAACATCAAGTGTGAATTTACAGGCTATACATGATAGGCTATTCACCTGCACTTTGTGACGGATTTATGCCAATACCATCTGGAAAAGAAAAAGATTCCCTGCACATTTTTCTCAACTATCAATTACCTTACTACCCTTTGCCTCCCAGAAGTGATTAACATGTAATTTCTCCCGTAAAATCCAAACATTGTTCTGCAAACAGGTAAAAAGAATACTCAAACTTATCAGGCAGGAGTTATCTTGATCTAACACTTAACCCTCATAACTCATTTACAGGGAAACTTGTAGCAGCTAGATGGGAGGATTAACAATCAGATCTTGGGAGTTAAAGGGTTAACAGAAAGCTAATTATCTGGAATAATTTTTTTAAACCAGTAAGTCCAAGACTGGACCAGATTCGTCTTCCATTTGAAGGATTGATTATCCCCATAAGCCAACTGAGATGACTTCTGGGTTTCTTGCCCAAACTACTAGTTACATATTATTGTGCGTTATTAGCTAGAACTTGTATTAACGAGACACTCTGTATAAAACGAACACTGACAAGGGACTCCTGGGTGTTTGCTTAAGAAAGACAGGTTCAATTGTTTTGTGATATTGAAAAAACCTTGCCACAGTTCTCATCACCATAGCCAAGTCCAGCCATGATCACAACATCTTTGCTTCCTGCAGTAACAGATCCAGCTAAGATGGCAAGGAAATTTGCACCGTGGTTTCAGGGTCTATGATGCTGGTTAACAGCATTCAACAATATTCGCTAGAATTAATATAGCATTTAAAGAACACTTTCCAAGAGCAAATTAAAATTACTCACCGTTTGTGATAATTGCACTAGTGGCAGGAGGAACCTTGAACTTAAAATAAAAAATAGAAAGGGGAATAATAAAGATCAGCATTTGTCAACATAGTAGATCAGATCTTTACATGAACAGCTTGTTTCAACTGAAGTCATGTGTTGCATACTGTCAGGATTCATTGAGGACGGATACCTCGAAAATGATACGGATAACTTACCTCTTCGGCGGCGAATTTCAAGACTGCTGTAAACGGCGTTCCCTCTGGAACACTAAGTCTGTAAATAGAATTTCAACGACAATCACTGGGGAAAATTCAAAGGTTATATCCCATTTAACAGAAACTTACTAATACCGGGTCAGAAATAAGTTTCAACGTACACTTTGAATGGCAATTTCGGATCCGAAGTTAAGGTAATTTTGAAGGTTACTTTCGACCTAAAAGAAAGATATAAAGGTTGGTAACATTTAAAATGAACGCAGACGAAAAACTGGGAATCGAAACTTCTCATCATGCCGGCATTTTCACTAACATTTCGATGTTTGGCTTCGCAAAATTCAGGAAAAAGGGAACAGACGGTCATCGCAGGTGTTCAAGAGCGGAGGTCTGGGCTTCAATGAACATTTTAACGTCATTTCCGCTAAAACTAATTTCCGGTTCAAGCAAGCGAATATCGTCAGGAGAATTCGAGAAGGCTTTAAAAAGAATCGAACGAAAAACTCAGGTAAAACTTTCACATTATCCAAAATGATGTTGATTTCATTCTATAAAAAAGATGACAGGATTTTTTTTCCGTGTTTTAAGGGACTGATTCGTTCCGATCCTAGGGCCCTCTCTCTTCATTCAACCAGGAAGTTAAGTACTTCAAGGGTGGCGAGAATAGGGCTTGGGAATAAGATGGATTGTGAGGGAATTTATAGAATGATAACAGGAGCATAATAATATATCTTGCATGTGAGCCAGCTTTGGCTGTAACACTTGAGTGTGGTAAAACAGGATTGCAGCTGATTTTTAAATCAGCTGCAATCGTTCCCCTTAAAAGGGGAACGTCAGCTAAGTTAAGTTATTGGCTCCGGTATGCGTAAAAGGGATCAAAGTGCATAATTTAGATTGTGTGAAGATAAAGGCATAGGAAATGACAGAAATAATACCTTAAGTTTCCACAGCGTTAAGCCGCAACACCACACTTCTGTTCTATTGTTCAGGTCTCACCCGGGCTCCCCATTCCTCAGAGCTGGTTAGATTATCTCGTACACTACTCAGAAGATGAAGGGAAATATACACTGACACAATCTTCCTTTTGGCCATGATTTCAATTAAGAGAGGATCAACCTTGCTCTGAGTGCTGCGTCATGCAACCTCTGACGTCATAAACTTGCTATGCCCCTGCACAAGGAGAAAAACCTTACCACAGAAATATACGTCAGTAATGAAACAAGACTTATTTCGTTGAAAGAATGATATAGTTCCTGATAATATTTATATAAAAATCTTAGCTTTTAATATATACAAAAAATCTTAGCTTGACACTGAGCCTTTACTAGGTTATATGTCATTTAAGTTATTTTCGCAGATACTTGTCTATTTCTGGCGACCTCAGTTTGAAACTGAGCCAGCTTTTTCGCAGTTCTCTGCTTTCATGGTATTTTTAAATCCCTCATCTCTGCAAAATATAGCAACGTTTCATATCACTGACCTTCGATTTCACCGCCAATGTCAAGATCATTAAGCCCAAACAAACAGGATGGAGCTGAAGGAGGAACCACTAAATGGGACTGGGCTCAGTTCCAAAGCCAAAACAATCTTCCTGCTTTGGTCAGCTTTATCGAAGAGGAACGTTTGGGCGCGCGGATCAATCCACAGGGGTCTACCGTCAAAAGAATGAGTTATTTAACTTTTATTCATCTTGTCCTCAAAAGAAAGTGATTAACATTTTTTTTATGTAAAAAAGGAGAAAAACATTAATTCAATCCCTATTAATGAGGACCTCTTGTCTTCGTAGTTCTGAAACTCATTATCCGTTTTGTGTTCTTAAAAGTGTTATAACGACCTTTCCAGATTTTATTCTTATTCGAAGAAAGTTACTTAGCTAAGATCATGCACGCTATAGCTGAGATCAGAGAGGCACTTCACTAAACTTAGCTGTACTGGCGCTTTCTTTCAAAGCTTTCATTCGTCCCTAAGCCCTCGCAGCCGATCAAAATACCATCTCTTATGTTAATGTATCATGATGTTTGTAAAACTTCTTCGCTGCTTCTTGTTGCTGCGTTGTTGTTTGCTTTCAAATGTTAGGAATGTTTTGCTTCTTTAGCCGTTAGAGTTTCCGTCAGCACAAAATGCAATTCATTTCCACCTGAGTAACATTCATAGTTGTCAAGTTTTTGGCAGCTGCAGGTGCCAAGGCTCATGCCAACTTTGTACGCAGAGCGAAAGGTAGGCATCTACGGCCGGCTACACTTACCATTTAGTGTATTTACTTAGTAAGCTTGCAAAGTCCTGTATCCGTTACAACTGCATGGCCAATTCGGCATAACATTTTTCTAAAGATTTCATAAGAAACTCTTCGAGCTTTTGCTTGTTGTTGCTTTATTTAGGCATGAAGTTGTTTTTTCATCACTCATCGAAGATCTGTCCTAGCTTGAGGACAAAGTTTACTGTTTGTTTTTCGTGTCTAACTATCTTTAACGCATGATATTTTCCTTAATAGCATTTCAAATATTTTTCCTCACACCCTGTGAATTTTAAATCTCCCATTAGTAACTAAAAGGATCTCAAGAGTTTCTCACCCTGAGACTGGATGTGATGTAACAGAATTACTTATCCGCCAAACTCTTTTAGTGCAAATTAGCATCATCCTAGCTATTTTCCAGAACTCCCCCTCCCTACCCCGACAGCGATGACTCCAAGTCCGTGGGGGGAGGATGTCAAGATCTCAGCTGACATGATAGATTTGCATATTTCAGTTTGTTTCTCTGTCGAAGGCCATCCATATTTGTGTTCGTATATTTTTACAATTCGCTTCCCTCGTTACGCATGTATTTTCTTAAACCCATGACCTTAGTCATGATCTTGGTGTTCAATTTACAAAATCATTGAAATTTGAACCAGCATTAGTGACCTATTTGTTTCCAGCGAAAGTACAAGTAGTTTGAGTATGCATGACCACAATGCGAAGAATTTGCTAAAAATAGGTTAGATGTTCAACTGGCTGTCCTTTTACATCAAACCTAAAACACAGAAAGCCTCACAGCCACTTAGACGACACCAAATGATGTCACGTGTAGCTATAGATCACGTGATATACGCTCGGAAAAAAAGAGAGCTCGCATTCAACGTACATATTCTCTTCATGTGCCAAAGGTTAGAGCCGCTGAATTTAAGTGCTTTCGCCCTGGATATCCCTGAATTCCCTTTGATGACGAGGAAGCAGAACACTTGTCAGATAGGGTAGTGGTTGAGGTCCTGTTGTACCGATAGCTCTTAAAATGACTCGAAGACGCTAAAGAGATGATTTAGTTAGGTGATCAACACCGGGGAAACCTCGAAAAGCAGGCTGTCTCTCTTTGGATAGTGAAATGGCTGGCGAGGAAAGGTCTGGGTACTCTATCAGCACAGATCCAGAGTCCATGAGCGTCGAATTAAAACCCTCGTTCGCTGCGGTTAAAAAAGAGAGGTCTTTTTCACAGGTTGATACACGCTCGAAAAAAGGTTGTATTCCCTTGCTTTTTGAGCGAGCTTCTTCTCAATGGTGGAAGCCATCATTTGATTCGGAAATTTTGGAAGAAGAGTTTCAGCGTTTCACTTCTCACAACCAAAGGCGTCTCGTCCACGCTCTCGTATTTGTATGCTTCGTTTGTGTCATCTGGGGGATATTTTTTGCGGTTCTTAAGAGTAAATGCTATCAGATCTTAGTAGGAGATGGCGTTTTTTTGTTGTTGGTGATCTCTCTAATACTGTTTACTAAATTCAGCAGATTGTACAAGAAATGTGCATCATTTGTTTCGTTGCTCGCATCTGTTTTACTGATCGCCATGGAACTTTGCCTTTTCGCTCTGCCAAAAGCTCTCTCGAACCCGGCTCGATTCTGTATGTGTACATGTGTTATCATGCTGATTTATACCATGATCCACTCGCTTCATTTGTACATCTGCATTTTAATGACAGTGGCTTTTTCTGTCGCTCACGAAGTTCTCTCCGACGTGATCACTGACGGAGAGGGAAGAGGCAGCCGGCCCAAGGATATCATCTGTCGTTTAATTTTGCACATGTGCATTCATCTGTTTGGAATCCAAATATTTTTCATGGCCCAAGTGCGAGAGAGAAGCACTTTCTGGAAGGTTGGTCAATGCGTCGTTGCTCGTCACGACTTGGAGATTGAAAAACAGGTGAAAGAACAGATGATCCGATCAGTAATGCCGGATTTAGTGGCCAAAGAGCTGCTTAATGTGGTCGAAGAAGTGGAGGAAGATCCGAAAGACAGTTCAAACGGTAAGAAAAAACGACGAAACAAAGGCCAGATGGTCTTCCGGCCGTTTCAGATGCATCGCATGGAGAATGTCAGCATTCTTTTCGCCGATATCGTTGGCTTCACCAACATGTCTTCCGATAAGTCTGCAGAGCAATTAGTGAGGCTCTTGAACGATCTTTTTGGGCGCTTTGATCGCCTCACAGATATCAATAACTGTGAGAAAATCAGCACCCTTGGTGATTGTTATTATTGTGTGGCAGGATGCCCTGAAGCGACAGCCTATCATGCAGTTAATTGTGTGGAGATGGGACTGGACATGTTGGAACAAATCAAAGAATTTGACGAGGACACCAAGAATGAGGTTGACATGAGAGTGGGCGTTCATACAGGGACTGTTCTTTGTGGCATTGTTGGTTCGCTACGCTTCAAATTTGATGTTTGGTCCAATGATGTAAACTTAGCAAACCGCATGGAAACAGCTGGTCTCCCTGGACGTGTGCATATCACTGCAACGACGCTCGACTTTCTTTATGGTCACTATATTGTGGAAGATGGTAATGCTAGTTCACGTTATCAAGGCTTGGAAGGTATTAAGACCTACTTCATTGTTGGTCGTAAGAATGGTATGAAGAAACCAATGCATCTGCTTCACCCAAGTGGACGAAAAAAGAAACCAGCAAACCTCAACTCCATTAATGTCAGCATGAATGAGAATGCTTCTCATTACAGTAGTCCACAGGAAAACAAGAAGCATGTCAAGATCTCTGAACAGGTTACTTCCTCAGATGTGATGGTTAACTCTGATTCTAACATTTCCAGCCAAGGTGAGTCAAGCTCTGACAATGGTCCCAAAATCCTGAAAGGCAACCTGAAAGTTAAGCGTGAGGCCATTGAAATGGAGTACTGTAGTGGAACTTCAATCCAATCTGATGATGATGATGAAGAGTCAAATAGAAGGATGTCAGGGGATCAACGCTCTCCACAAGTTTTGGGCTTGTCCCTGAATGAAGCATTAATGAGAGATGCTCTGCGAACAAACAATGACCAGCAACTTGTAAAGTTGATGAGTCAAGAGAGAACTAGTGATGAGTACTTCCACAGGTCAATGAACCCTTGCACACTACAGTTTCATGACAGAGAAACTGAGAAACGATATCAGAATGAAGGTCAGGACTGTACATTGTTGAACCCTTCAGTGACAACATTTGTATCTCCCAGAGTGAACTTCTTTTTAGATGTCTTGCTTTCCAACATTATTTATGTAGTTATAATGTGTTTAGGCTTCCTGCTCTACAACAAACCTGTTCCATTGGCAGTAAAGGTTCTGTCACCAATTTCAATTGTTATTGAAATAACATTGTTCTGCTTGACAGTTGCCAGAGCATTTCCACATTTGTGTTCTGTATGTATACACAGAATGGTAGGTTACATTTGCGGCTGGTTCACAAACCATCTTATAGGAGCTCTTTTAATGTGTCTTCCAATGGGAACTCTCTTTGCAAACTTAGTGAACTGTGAGGTCCATTCTACAAGGGAAAGAGAATTCTACTCTTTAATATTTGCTGTCGCACTCTTACATTTCTGCAATTTCACTCAACTTACATCTTGGATGAAGACTGGACTGGCTGCTGCATTTTTTATTACATACATTATTTTGCTCAATTCTGACAACTTTTGTGCACCTCTGGCTGGAGGAAATAAGAATTACAGCACAGAAATCATGGTTTGCATTGGGTTACTTCTGATGTTTGTGTGGGTGTTAAATCGTCAGTTGGAAATGAGTGTACGACGTAATTTCAATGGAGATGAGGAAGCTCCTAAAGACAAACGAAAAGCACAAATGCACAAGGAACAGGCTGCATGGTTACTGGAAAGCATTTTCCCTAAACATGTTGCAGATGCTCTGAAACTGTCAAGCCATTACTCAAGAAATTATGAAAATGTTGGAGTAATTTTTGCTTCAATAGTAAACTTTTCTGACTTCTATGAAGAGAACTTTGAAGGTGGAAAGGAATGTATTAGAGTTTTGAATGAACTAGTTGGTGACTTTGATGACCTTCTAACAGACAAAAGCCAGTTTAGCCAAGTAGAGAAAATCAAGACAGTCAACGGCTCAACCTTTATGGCTGGGGCTGGCCTTTACCCAGAAGGTTGCGCTAAAAAAGATGCCCACCCTTATGACCACTTGAAGCAACTTGTTGAATTTGCTATGGGAATGATCAAGGTTGTCGACAAATTCAACGAACACATGCTGGGATTTGAGTTTCATTTACGGATAGGATTTAATGCTGGGGCAGTCACAGCAGGCGTTATTGGTACAACAAAACTTCTCTATGACATATGGGGAGACACAGTGAATATTGCAAGCAGAATGGACTCTACTGGTGTGAAAGGTAGAATACAGGTCAGCGAGGCATCAAAGAAACTTCTTGATGAATTCTTCACATTTGAACGTAGAGGAACCATCCCCGTCAAAGGCAAAGGCCATATAACCACGTACCTACTCACTGGAAAAAGAACAGTATGTGATGTTTCTTTGTTTTCGAATTTTTCAAATTTGGGGTAGTATTTTGTTCCATGGGCCTTAACGTCCTTCATAACAAGTTTTTGATGTCTGACTCACCACAGTTTCTTCATTGAAACCCTTTTCTGACTCTAAATAAACCTTCATTACCCAACCAGATGTCTTGGATTCTCCAATGAGTAACCAAAGATGAATTTGTACTTCTAATATCTCAACATTTTCAAAGAGAAAGGTCTTGAAAAGTAACTAAAATGTAAACTTGAGGATATTTCTCATTGAACAACAAATCCTCAGGTGTAGAAGAATATGAAACATTTTCCCAACTTTGAGGAGAAACAATATTCAGATCCTGAAAAATTTGTGTTGGCTCACTTTGAAGATGATATTTCTAAAATTCATTGTTCTCAGAATAGCTCTCCAACTTTTGCGCTCCTTTCTCAAGGATATATTTGATTAAACACAACTATTTTTATGTTCTAGGATGCAATTTTGGAAGCTGGTTCTTGCAATTATGAAGAAATCAGGGTTAGTTTGTCTTTGTCCTGTATAATATATATTTGTTATTTGCAAATTGTCCAGATGTACAATCTGAATTAAATGATCATTTTAAAGAACTTTTTTATTTGCTACAGTTGTATTAACCTGTGGATAAAGTGAATTTTTGTGATAGTTTAGAAAGTTGTTCACTGTGTTTGCTCAAGGGCTGTGTCCTGCAAAATGGTTTACTTCCTCAGATGTTTTACCAGATTTGCCCCTTAAATACTGAAAGTACTGATATATTGTTATTTTTTTTCAAATCTTAGATTTTCTATTCTTTTTTTTTACAGGAAACTGTCATTGATTAAGTAAGAGTAAAGTGGCAGGCATGTTATAGTAATGTATATTATTATATATATATATATATATTATATATGTATATGCACACATACTATTATATATTAAATGATATAGGCTAATGACAAATTAAATTGATGTTGTAAAGGATTGAAATTTTAAAGTATGTGCTCTTCATGTCATATTAGTAAGTGTGCATTTAAAATTAGAATGGAAAATAGTAAGAGTTCTATTGGAAACATTTTAACAATACATAATAGAGAAAATTTGAGATATATTTGATGCCAGGTATATTGCAAATATAAACATAGTTAAATATTACCCTGCCAGAAGTGTTTCTAAGGATACAGAACTCCATACCAACTGATTTGTTTTGGACTTGTAACATAAATGCAAAGTTTCCCAAACAGATATTTTAAATAGTTGTATGCCTGACTTGAATTAATTTTTTTAGTGTGGGTTTAGTGGATGGGAAAAAGTTTTCATTATTGGTTGCAGTTGTTTGACAAATTCCCAAATGTTCCCAAATTGTTTTTGGATAAGAACCAGCCATAGATAGTAATTAGTATTAGCATACTTGGGTTGAGTAGACTTAACATTTTTCCAGTGACCCATCCTGCTTTCTCAAGGTCCCAATTTCAGTATTTTCAATTAGGTTTTTATCACTGGTTTTCCAAATTTCATCATCTTTTCACAGACGCATTTGCTGTGGACAATCTGGACGTGTGATTTAAGAAAAAGGGAAAATAAATTGCTCTCTTGATTTGTTCAATAAGCACATCTTCTGATTTAGTTGTGTGACTAGCAATTTGATTTAGGAAAACATCATTCAAGGTAGCTATTCTTCCATGATGAGCATGAGTGAGAAGTATATCATTAGTTTCACTTATATAAGCTTCATTCTGTATGGCTGATCTCATGCTTGTCTTCTGATTTCTTAATGGTGGGAGTCACTTGTTTAAACAAAAAGCCAAGCTGTTTTAATGCAATGTTTTGTTATGCTGTCATGAACTTTTGTCATCTTCATGAATGAGTTGAAATTTAGATCTTGAAAAATCTTGTTTTCCTGTAAATTTCTGTGACAACTGGATCAGGTAACTAATTTTTCATTGATGAGAGTATTTTCACTGAAATATGTGATATGAATGTATTTCTCATCTTGATCTTTAAATGGTGAAGGACAAATTTTTATCAGTTTATTTCAAATTTAGCTGTGTTTTCTGGAAACAAAGCCAAATTTTACCCTTACAAAATGAATGCTAAGACAGTTTTACTGTAAAGAACCATGTTATGTATTAACTAAATAAATATTGAAAAGCTGTCAGTTGATGATTATTTTTTAAGTGTTACTGCCATTTGACATTTAAGTAGTGAAAGGCTTTCACTAAAAAAAATTCATTGATAACTACGTGGAACTTCTTCAGGATTAACTGAAAGCAAAATATTCTGGGTGACAAATGTATTCAACTGAAAAACTATAAGGAAAGTAGATTGTTGAGTTCTAGCAGACACAGCATAATTATTTACTTCAATTAAAGCAATGAAAAGAAATGCAGAGCCATTTTTGATTTTGTGACAAAAGTCAAATTTGTTTAGTTAATTTATGAATCATGAGTATGGTTTTTCAACAACAACTTTTTCATGTTTTGATGCTTAATCTCTGCTTATTTTGTTTCAAATCACTAATTGATGCTAAATACTTCAGTCTCTGCGTGCCAATTGAAGACAAGGTAATTAGATTAACAGCAATGTTATGGTTTTAACTGTGAAGTCAGTTTAGGAAGACTTTTTTGCATGTACATTGAAAGCTACCTGTGATGTGATCTTTTTAATTTAACATGATGCAAGAGTTTTTTAACATTGTTATTATTATTTCTGTTGGTTAAACATTAAAAGTACTGAAGCATGCTCTAACACGGCTATCATGTTTCAACTGTCTTTCAACGATGCAAACGCTACCTATCAATTCTACTTGATAAATTTTAATCTAATATTTAAAGAATAATGGTTATGAAAACAGAAAAAGAACGTCACTTACTTCTAACTTGCTAAGAATGTGAACCAAGACACTTCATGATGCCCAAGGGTTGATTTATAAAACTGTAAACCTTCGTTTAGGTTGAACAAACATTTCAAATATTCATGCTTCTCAGAACTCTTTACATAATCATAATCACAAGAGGGTGAAAGTGAAAGGTTTAACTGAGTGAATAATTGTATAATTGGTAAGTGTCATGGTCACCTTATAGAAGCTGTTCTCATAATTTGTTTAATTCTTTCAACTGGAATCAAAGAATTTGTGTAATAGCAGCTAGGAGAATTTGCACATTAATACTCATGCTTAACTATTAAAAAACCTCAAAACTGTTATATCAGTCATACTATAAAGAGTAAATATTAAAAAGTATTATATGGTGCACCTTCTGTTATAAGGGTTACCAAAGGAACTCTCGCCAGTCAAGTCATAGGAAATGAACAATAAATCCCACTAAGTTCATGTCTGTTTCCTGTAATGTATTTGGTTAATTTTGTTAAAGCAAACTTACTAACAGTAGTGTCATTGTAAATCCCAACTTCCATGACCATCTTTTTTTTTATTTAGGATCATATAGGATGTAAATATAAAAATTGCCAATTAAATTTTTTGTCAGCAGACAAATGAATGCTTAATTTACTTAATTTTAATTACCCAAATAAGTCAAATAATTATATGCGCCAAAAAAAAAAAAAAAAAACCATGAGAATTTTGTTGATTTATTTTTATAGCTCTAAGAAATATTGATTCATTAAGATCTAATAGTTAGCTCAGGGCGTAAACTTTAAAGTGTATGTTACATATAGTCTTGCAATAGCTGTTTGCTCATAGGCTAAGAACGTGTTATTAAGGGAGAACATTTCTCTGTAAGTAAGTCAAGAAGAATTAAATGACAAAAGATGTTGTTTGGTCAGTGGTTGGTTCCTCCTTCCTCCCTTCCCTTTAACTCATACGAAAATGTTGGGAGCGATCTATGCCATGTCCAGTTTCCAGATGTCTACTTATTCAAAATGGAATTAAAAACTCAAAAATTGAAGTTTCCAGTAGAATGTGTCTGAGGTCGGAAGCATTTTGTTTGAGGTCGACTGCAGTACAATCTTCATCAACAACAATGAAAAACTGCAGCATATTTGCTCGCCAGTAATGTGAAACCTTTTGAGGTCTGTGTTCAGGTTCCTTAATACTTGATAAATTACGATAAATCCATTTTAACAATAAGGGAGCCTGGTTTAAGGCTTGCAAATGGACAACTTTCAATATAATTGTTTTTTTTTTTAGTGACTCAAATGTCGGAAGATCCATTCAAGGTCCTGCAGGTGATAAGTCTCAGAAAACCAATTCTTCATGTTTTGGTTCTCCCCTCCATTTTCTTGTGAGTGCTCCCGTTGGTACTCCCTCCAATGAACTATACGGGAATGTCCTGCTCAGTAAGGGGGCGTGACAGATGAGATAAAATTTCAGCTTCGTGTGTTTCTTAACAATGAACGAAGCACGATCATCAGACTTGTATTTCCGATCGGCTAGAAGTTTTTGGGTTACATGAACAAATAAGCTGTGTGCAAAAGCAGGTTTTTTACATTCACATCGCTCTACCTACACTCCCCCCCTCCCCCCACCTTTGGAATTGGAACAGGGTAAACGTAAACTTCCTGTCAGGCAACTTACAGATCACCGGATTTACCCATGCCACTTTCCCGCCCCCTCCTCCCTCATAACCCCTTTGTTATGAGGAGCACCAAAGCGTGTTTGCCCGGTTGCAGCAATCATTTTTCATTGCCTTGCATAAGTCGATCAAAACCAAAGATGTAATCAAAAATTGTGAAACGATACCTATCCCACAATATTCTCTCAAGGACTAAAACAGCAACAATTGCAATAAATTATTCAATTTAAAGCCAAGCGCGGGAAAACGTTCAACTGATAAAAAGCGCGGGAAAATGCACATAAAGTGTTGTTCGGATATCAATGAGAGATTCTCTTAAGCCTCATTTGACTGCACTAATAAACACCTACTTCTCCATACCCCTCTTTCCCTGTTTGTCGTATCATATTCCTTGAAGCTTTCAATGGTCCGAAAATAAGATTGAAAGTCTTGATGCGGTGTTACTAAACCGGGAACACCAATATTCAATACTACTTATCACAGACTCCATGAATTCCTTTGAGTGGTTTATATAGTTTTTGAATGAGTCAGAAACGATTATGTAGAGAGCTGTCTACTGCCTTGTCCTTATCCCCATGAGTTATCAGTGCCGGGATAATTCACTTGGACGTGGGTTCCATTCACTTCCGCTCTTTCGGCTCACAGCGATGTTATCGGTTTCCCTCTTGTTTTTTTCTGACAATAATAAAGAAAAAAATTTTAAAAAATTATTTTCAAGTCTTTGTATTTAAAAATACACGTAATTCAAAAACGGCATTTGAATCTGTCAAGTTGTACAAACCTTTGAAGGAGGGATGCCGAAAAAGCTTTGGTTTAGCAAAAATACAATGGTTTTGGGCAACATATTGAAAACTGAAGATTGAATTTTGCAGGAAGTCACATTTACAAAGTCTATATGCCATTTCTCGCAAGGAAATTCGTTGATGGACCGGTGAGGGACGATTTGTAGTCTCCTCTTAATACTCGCTATTGTGTCTTTGTATTCCTTTTAAATATTAATGAACTGTGATGTCGTGACCTTCAGTCAGTGCTACTTTGATCGGTGAACGAGTAAAAAGTGATGAACAATTTAAACCTTTTTGGAAGATGAACATTAATGGTCAGGCGCTATGCAAGGTTTCTTTTTTATTCTGGTAATACCTTCAATGCTGTCCTGCAGATTCATGCCGATAAAACGCGTTAGAACGAAAGAGCTTCGCGTTTTCTTTTGTGATTGCGTGCATAGGGAATATCGATCACAGATTTTGTGTAAGTGAAAAAATTTTACTCGCGCCATTATAAGAAATCTCGAAAGCCAGCATGCAAGTAAGTAAATTGACTTGTACCTATCCTGTCAGGGAAAGTTTGCCTATATTCCTCAACAATGTAAGGACCAGTTTTTTTGTCAAGAGGGTAACTCACAAATTAGGCAATTAGGGTAAATAACTTTCAATCACTTTTATGAAGAACGTCCTCTTTACTGACATCTAGTTTTAAGAATGCTTTTCCCTCGCAAGCGAGAAAAAAAAATTTCTCTTACTTCCAATATGAGTGGGATTGAAGTGTGATGCAACTCCTTCCGGTTGCGTGCTGCCTGTTATGCGATGAACACCAAAGCGAGGTTATTCTATTGTTTTCTTCGGCTCCAGGCTCCAAATTTATTGTCATAAATTAAAATTAATGACGATTAAGGGCCGCAATGCATGCTGGTGGGGCTGGGCCCCCCCCCCCCCGCGCTGTTGAGCCATCGCTTGTGGGAGTTACTATATCAAGGGCGAGGAGCGGGGCAAGGAAAATGGTCCGAGATATGAGTGGTCAGCGGTGAAATAGCTTTAATGCAGCATGTAGAGACAAGTCATTTGTAACTATTGTATTTAATAATCGTGGTATCTATCCCGAAATGTTAACAGAAAACTTCGCTACATAAAAATTAAAAAAAAAAAGAACAACTGAAAAAAAAAAAAAAAACAAAAGCGTAGATTGTACAAATATTTTTCAGTGCTCTAACAACTAACGAAGGCATCGGGTAAGGCGTCGGTGGCTTCGGGAAAGTGTGATATTTGCTGCGTGACGGAAAAAAAATGCATCTAGATCTTGACCTTCGGTTGTCAAGAATTGTCAATCAAATTTTGCGCGAAATGGTTTTCGCAATCTAGTTCATCTGTTGCGGAAAATTTTGCAATGGATGAAGACCAAAAGCTAACAACGTTAAAAGAGTTAGAGGTGGACTTTTTGAGAGAAGAGCTCAATGGCTTTTCTGTTGAAGGCGATTATTGCTTCGGATATTTCGAAGGAAACAGAGCAGAGATGGATGATTTATTAGTATCATTTCAGGCGTTGAACTGCACGTGTTATATACTTACAGAAAGCCATTCAAAAGAGAAAAACCACAAAAGATTTTCTCAAACAGGTATGTAACTATTTCTTTCAGTGTTTTGAAGTACAAAGATCCTGGTTTCCTATTCTAATCTGTCTAATTCAGGGATAATTGAGATAGATAAGAATCACCTCTTTCTTTCAGAGTTTTGTGGATTGCAGTCTTATGCAAACTGTGAAAGACGACCGCTACGGCTGCACTCCCTGTTTTTATTTCATTTGAGTTTCTTTGTTTGTTTTCGTTGTTGCTGTCATTCTTTTGTTGTTCATCTGTCTTTACTTTAACGGTCAGCTAACTGTGGCTTTGGGTCAAATGTTTTCATTGTCGGGTTCTTAGCGCCTTGTGAAAGTCCCAATTGTAACCTTTGCACTTTAACCGGAAATAAGACATGTTGCTGAACAATTCTTTTTGTTTTCATTTGTCAGCACCTCCTGTCTTTGAAAATAACCGCGGAAATGTCCCCATACATTTCTTTGGCCATCCCTTTTCAATCTGTAGCAGTGAAACTCGACATTGTATACATGGATCTACAAAGGTTGGTTATAATTACAATAAATGAATAAACAGACAGATAATTCGAAAGTAAACAAATAAAGTAATGAAAAAAATAGAAGGGAAACTGAGGGTCAAGAGGTTGAGTTTGAGCTGCTAATGACCAAGTTACCCAAAGAAATGTGAGGGGAAGGGTGTTGACCTCATATTTCTTTGGTCAAATAGCAGCGAGGTCAGTGAAAATCCCAAATGATATCGCTGCTGAGAGAAATATAAATTTTGCCCCCGTAGAACACGTCCGTGATCCATATTTAAATCCTATGTATCGCTTAGGATGCCCGCGGAGATTGTACCTTGAAGAAAGACAACAATAACGTACACGACTATGCAAGCAAGAGCAGAATACGTTTGCAGAATTCGAGAAAGTTGGATTGCTCAGCCGTTATGCAGATCCGTTGTATTGAGGTGTATAACGATTACTTCGTTGACAAGGCAAGGTGCCTGTCGGATAATGGCTTTGTGATGGCTAAGAGGGCCATTCTAAAAGAAATCAATGACAAATCGAAAAGAGACCCGGGATTTAGTTTCCGTACTTCGACGCGGTTCTACGTGAAGATCCCCTTGAGCTCCACCCATGTCAACCACCCTGTCGGGGAGTCGTCCACGATAGGACAATACGTCGATAAACGTGTAGTCGACAAAATCTACGAGCTTGTAAAAGAAAAGATAACCAACCTTTCTGAGGTGCAAAGGTCCCTTGACAAGTATGTGGCAGAAGAATTATTTTCTTACCAACCCGAGGAACGAAGACCGAAGAAGACAAACAGACGATACTACCCTGGTCGCCGGGACTTGCGTAACCACATTGCCATGGCAACCACATTGCCAAGGCGATTTCAGCAGTGAAGTATTGCGATGATGACCAAGAGGCATTGGCTAGAAAAATTGAAGAATGGCAAACCAAGTCTCCCAAAAGCAACTTCTTTTACAGAACCAGAGACGTCGTCATTAACGACATAGATAAACCAAGATCTAGAGCTGCTGGGGAGACCTTCCTCTTTGTTCATCAAGAGCCATGGCAACAACGAATGCTTGAAAGATATGGTAGTGAACTGGCCTTGATGGACGCCACATACAAAACTACAAGGTACGCAATTCCTCTCTTTTTCGTTTGTGTACATACTAAGGTGGGATATAAGGTCGTGGCTGAATTTATGTGTCAATCAGAGGATCAAGCCTCTATAAGTGAAGCACTTGCTATAATTAAGGGATGGAACCCAGCGTGGAATCCGGCGTACTTCATGGTGGATTACTCCAATGCAGAAATCGCTGCTCTCGAAGAACAATTTCCCAAAAGTGTGATGTGATTTCCACAGATTGCAAGCAATGCAACGCTGGTCGAAGTCAAAGAAGAATGGCCTTTCGTCTGCTGAGCAGGAAATATTCTTAGAGCTCATGAAGAGCATCGCCTATGCTCCTACGGTAGACAAATTAGAGAAGCGATTAAATGCTTTGAAAGAATCCCGACTTTACAAAGACAAACCTAATGTTCAGAACTATCTAAACAACACATGGCTATCATGCAAAGCTCGCTGGGCGCAAGCTTTTCGAAAGCAGCAGGTGACAAACATAGTTAACACCAATAATGGTACTGAGGCGCAAAACAAATTGTTCAAGTACGATTACCTTCCGAGATCAATTGACAAATCAGTTTATGGCATTGCAACGATGCTGGTAGAGTCTTTCGTTCCTGACTCGCACAGAAGCTATTTGGAAAAGAACTTGAAGTTTAGCGATGCCTATGGAAGATACAATTCTAGGATACCGTCGTATCTACACAACCGACCACCACAGTTCGTTAAACACTGTTTGAATAGTAGATTTGCTGCTGGGGAATTCACCGAAGCCGACGTCTCATTCGTAAATTTTCAGAAAGGCCAATTCAACGTGAAAAGCGCAGCTAATATAAACAAGAAGGAGCTAGTTGACTTTTCGTATCCAAGTTGTACTTGTACCTCGTGGCTGAAAAGTAATTACCCCTGCAAACATTTCTTTGCAGTGTTTGCCTGCTACTCTGAGTGGGGATTTGAATCACTACCCCATCAATACAGGAGCAGTGTCTTCATCTCTCTTGATCTGGATCACTTGATTATAAATAAGCGCGACAATAGCGCACAGAGGTCTGGCATTCTCCAAGGTACAGCGAAAGTATCATCATCCTCTGACGACCATGTAAGGCTAGCCAACACCTCTGGCGATGAATCAATGAAGTGCAAACGAGCAGAAGCAGATCCTGAGGAGAGGTCAGATGTCCAGCTACCCAACAACAGTCCCAGTGGCACCACTCTGGTTCCTACAGTTGAAAAACTGAGGAAACGATTTCTTGATGAGATCGATACTGTCAAGAATACTGCGTACATAGTAGATGACGAGAGCACAATGTCAGCAGCTCTGAAGGAATTGGAAAATATTTAGCTGATGCTGCAGAAGAGCTGCTCGTCAACAAATGGTATTCCTCTCAGAATAAGCCCGGTCAAGAAGAAATTAAAGATCACGTCAACTATATACCATCAAGTATTTCACAAGCATTTGCCCCCCAGACGGCGCTGGAAAAAGAAGACTCCGAAGGCTGATGTGATTCTCGTTGGAGACAGCAAAGACGATGTTGATGATGGTGACGCTAAGAGAAAGGTTAGCTGCATGTTTAATGATAAACTGAATCCTGAAAGGAAAATCAGATTTGGATCGCTTGATTTCGATGCTCGTGAGATGTCACATATTTTTCGTGTATATCTACTAGGAAATAGCAGGTGAGGGCTTCTCATCTTATCGGAAACATAATTGCGTCATCACTCGTGTTTATATCACGTCTTGTCAACTTATGCTAGCGCTGTGTTTCCATCAAGTTTCAGACCATAGTTTTTTACCCTCTATCCATGTGTGTTTCCTAGCTAACCGATATGAATTTTTTTCAGGCAACAAACGTTTTTGTTGTGGACTTAACTGCGAGTGGCAACGATGGGCAGAAGACTTTATCGCAGGACGATAAAGCAAACGCTTCCTCTCCAGATCTTGAAACGTTAAGGTTAGGTGATGAGTTATTTGATAAATAAGGTTAGTTTAAATGTTAATTCACTTTGGAATTTTGGTGTTAAAAGGAACGGAAGCGCTGAGCCGCCAGTGAAACAGCTGAAAGGGGAACCTACCAAAAGACTGTTACACGCCAGTAAAATGGGCCTGAAGATGACAGACATCATGTTCCATGCCGGACCTGCCAAGCCAACTGTTTCTGATGCATGGACGTTGATCCATCCAGAGGTTGCCAAAAGAAATAAAAATTTTAACAGCGCAATACCAGCTTTTGAGCCCGGTTGGCTCGTGGACAAGGTGCTTGTCTTTTTATTAACATCGAATTTCGTCGATAGAGGCATAGCCTTGATGTTACTTTGTAGTCACACCTACAAAGTGCTTCGTCTCAAAACAACTTTCTCCCTTTTTTTATTTTCTTGAAGGTTATCGAGGCAGTCCTGTGGCGCATGACCTTAGTCTACAGCGATATTTTTGTGGCTGACACAACAATGGCAGAAATGGTAAAGCGACATTCCAGCACTCGCTTGCTTTGGTCAGGAGAGAACTTTGCCCACATTTGTAAAATATTTATTCCTATGAACAACTCTGGAAATCACTGGACTCTTTTGGTGAGGACATAACAATAACAATCTTTTTTTATAAACCCCCTTAAAGTCTAGAACTTTTCAACTGGACTTGACATTGTGAATCAATCATTAATCGCTCTCGTGCTTTTGGTTTAAAGGTTCTGGATCGGCAGCAGAAAACCAGACATTACTTCGATCCCATGAATGGGCGCGTACACACCATTTTGAGCAGTAACTCAGTTCCTAAAAGCAAATCGATGGAACTGATCGATGACATTAGGTGACTTACTTCTACCCGGTGTTTTCCTTTTAATTAGGTGCACGCAGATAAGTCATAGTTATGTAATTGTTGTACTTTGTTTGACTCTGCAGTGCCGTTGCTGATCTCAAAACGGGATGGAACTGCAAGTCATGGCCGTGTGTTGAGCCACTACATTACACACAGACTGATAGTTATAACTGTGGTGTGATTGTATGTCTTGTGAGTAGCATAACCACTTGCTAAAACCTGCTTTGATATGACTCTACATCCTAGTTTCGAATGTAATAAAATGTTTTGTTTGTTTGTTCTCAGTTTGCTCGGTGTTTGTGTGAGGGGTTAGATGTCAATGGAAGTTACAACGTGCAAATGGAAAGAGAGAGAATAACGTCTGTCATATTTGGCTCCTGTTACGATGACCTTGATGAGTAAGCTTTGATGGTATCAAACAGTATTGTTTCTCAAATGCCGCAAAACTCTCATCAACTAACTGTATCTTTTTGTTCAATTACAGGAGAAACACCGCAGTCTGTAAGATTTGTAAAGATGACGATGGAGAGGATTGGCTTGGGTGTTATAGCTGTGGCCAGTTTTTCCACGCAAGTTGTCTGAATGTGCCTTTCGCAGAGACGCTTACACAACATTTCACCTGCCGTTAGGGTGGCTTCTTTTCGGATCAAGTGGACTTTAATGTCATGTCTAGACCTTAATCTACCAGGATTGCGAATACAGTTCTTGGTAATCGATTAAAATATATATTCAGGAACGTCACGGATCCAAAATCGTAACGTGATGGAGCCAACAATATGAAGAACATCTCAGAGTTCAAGATGTTTTATTTTTGTTCGATTCGACGTTTAGTTTTCATCCTGAGTGCTTCTGTTAAAGTGAATAGAAAGAAAAAGTTTGAACGGAAAACATAATTATTTATCATATGGTTGTTTTGAGAAAATGTCTCCTAAATCGAGCGACCTTTATCGAAACATTTGAGGGATGGTAAACACATTAGCCTTAATTTGGCTGTTTCTTGAAGCTCTGAGTTTTCCTCCTTGGATATTTTAACACGGAATAGAGGCGATTGTTTATATATAATATGAAGTAAGAGAACTTCAGCTACTTGAATTTTTGTTATGAAAGTTTTCCATCTTAGCCTGTAGATACAAACTTATAAAAAGACTAAAAAACTATTCAGATCGAGAACTAAATTTTTGTAGAGTTCCCTAGCTTTTCTTTTCCCGGAAAAATAGTAGAGATTGCAAAAATCAAGTGAAAAGCGCGCCAGCTGTGATTAACGCCTTGGACAACCGGAAGTCGGTCACGATACTTTCTTTACGTCGCGTAGCAAGTTACCAAACAAAAATATAATTTTTAGATACCTCTCCCGATACCTTCGTTGCTTATTAGAGCAGTGAAAAATATATTTATAGTCGAAGCTTTTGAAAAATTGCTTAATTTGTTATTTAGCAAAATTTATTGTTAACATTTCGGGATTGATACCACGATTATTTAATGCAACAACTACAAATGATTTGTCTCTACATGATTCATTAAAGCTATTTCACCGCTGACCACTCATATCTCGGACTACAGCTTGTTGCGCTTCACGGCATTGACACGGGGAACATTTCGGAACGCCATTTTACTTCAAGTTTTCATTACTAGTTGAAGCTTTACCACAGGAAAAATCAGATTTATCTGGAGAAGAGGAGATAATTCCTTCCTCGAAGGACACTTACAAAGGATCCTAAAGCCGTCTTATACTGTTTCGTTCGGTTCGTTGTCATAATCCGTTACCTCAGCTACAACAAGATCAGTTGGCGAATAATTTTGTGAGTCATTCTGGTATGAACGGAAGCCCAGATCAATCCAGTGTATCTTTAGGCCAAGTAAGTACTGATTTTTTCGTAGTCATATGTAAACGTAGTGGCTGGCTTCTGCATTGATATTTCGTGGCTGTCAAACGGTAGATGTGCTTTTCCTTCCTGCCAAATCTAATGTCATCTTGAATTGGGTTTTCTCCCTCTTAAGTACGAAGCTGTATTCGTGAAAATGAAAAGGCATTGCTCTAAAACTCGACGGAAAATGAAATATATTGTCGATCCTTGGCCATTGCTGTGATTTTCCCTGTTGTTTTGTTGATGAGCCATTCCTGAACATCACCGAACTCTCAGTATGTTGGTATTTTAATCAGGGTAACTTATCCTGACAGCCTCTTATTTTGTCTAACCTTGCTTCACTTGACTATGTTTCTTTTTGGGGATGGAAAATCTGTTGTGCGTTTAATTTTCCGAAATTCGTTGGTCCCGTTATTAGTTGTTTTTGATCGTATTTAGCTTACAATAGGCTCCTTGCACTAAGAAGTCGCGTGATCTTTTCCGCCATGTTGGAGGGCAAACAAATCGGTTGCTACGGAAACAATGGCTGCCTCGTGAGACGACGAAAAGGGAGGGACGGAAATATTTGCTCTACTTGCTTCTTTGTTTCGGAACAAAACGATCTTTATCCACTGAGAACTCTCAAAAAGAGCGACTGTAATAGTTGCAGACCTACTGATGTATTCGATGTGTCGAAAAGCTCCATATTTGCTCGTGTTTTCGCGTTCGTATAATCCGCACTTTGCCAAATGGTATGTCATATCATTTTTTTTAAACTCCCTTTCAACGCCGGTTTTGTCTATTTTGTAAGTTGATATTGTTAGGCGATGATAGGCGAGTTAATGTAGTTTCCAGAATGGTAGCGAATAAAACATTTCTGAGTGAAGGTGAGAAAAAATAAGTTTGTTTACTTGCATCCTCACCATATACTGGTTCTATTTCAGATAAAGGGATCACAGAGTGTTGTGGAATTTTAGATCTTTTGGAGCCTAATAAAAGTGTGATGGCTGATAAGGGTTTTAATATTGATGATCTATTATGTAGTAAAGGGGTAAAGCTAAACCTTCCACCATATCTTTTAAATCGTGCACAGTTTTCGCCAGAGGAAGTCAAAGAAACAAAAACCATAGCCAAAATCCGGATTCATGTGGGGAGGGCCATATGCCGAATTAAAGAATATCATCTTTTCGACAATGAAATTCCTTTGTCACTTTTGGGCACTGTTAATCAGATGTGGACAGTGGCATGTTTGCTTGTAAATTTTCAGGGACCATTAATTTTGAAAAATAATCTGTCTTAGCAGGTGCCACAGGGTGTTATCATTATACATATTACAGTGATGTAAGTGTTCTCACAAAAAATAGTTAAAATAAAACATGTCAACCTTATCTTTACATTCTTGGGAAAAAATGGGATCAAATACTGTTCTTTGGCAAAAAAACAAATCATCATTGATGTGACAGAAAAAGTCACACCAATCCAAGCCAGAAGTACCTAATTGGCATTGTTCTTGTAAATAATATGCATGTTTCTTGTTTAGGATTAATTCATTTGAAGTGGGGTCATTCTTAAAGTAAGCCACATCATCTAAGTTGGTTGTTCCTTCCTGGACAACCTTTGTCTCAAAGAAGCCATAGGGACTTGATGAACCATTTTGAGCTGCCTCAATATCTTAAACCTTCCTGTGTGGAAAACTTCCAAGCCAGGGGCATTTTGGATTTATTACCAGACCACTTGAGTACAAGTTTACCATCCCTTTCTTTGCTTTAGTGGCATATATGGATGCTGCTCTTCCCCCCATTTCTATAGCGGGTTCATAGCAGCTGTCTGTACAAGCCTAGATGGCTGAAGTTGTTGAACAAGAGTATCAAAATTAGAAATTCTCTTTGTCACTATTCCGAACTTGCTTGCAGTGATTCTTTTTTTTCTTAATGAATGCCAGAGGTCACTTTCATCCTGTTCTCTCATTTTTTCTTCTAAAGCATGTACCATCTCTAAAGTGACTGACAGTGACTCTAACTTGCTGATTTGCTACTGTTCAAACAAATTGACTCATTGTTCTTAAACCTTTTACCTGCATTAGGAAGGGGTAGCTTGGGGAATGAGGTGTGGGCAGAACCATTTATGGCATATTTTTCTGTGAGCCTTTGTTGGTAAGATATTACAGACCCCTTTGGTACCATTCCAAATTTGGTTTGTACAGAAGGAAGATGTGAGCTTGCAAGTTTCCAGATCTGGTAACAAATTCCACAGCAAAGGCTCAGGATTTAGATTTTTGAGTTTAGCTTTTTGATCAGGGCTCAGAATATGATACTGGGATGCAGGTGAGTACAGAGTGGTTTTAATGAATTTATTATAGTTTGCACCCTCCTGAGGCATCTTCACCATCAAGGTGTCCACACATTGAGCATTTATGTGTTTCCCTCTGGGAACACTCCATAGCTGCACCATCATAGTATATGTCAGATCATCAGGTAAGCTCTTTAGCCCAAGTTGCTTAAAGTGTGACAAGTAAAAAAGATGACCCACAACATGGTGACAAATCCCTCCCACACCTGCTACACAAGAACACTTTCCAGACACTGTTGTTTGATCCATACCAATTATCACTTGAAGGGAATGTGGTGTTTCATTTTTCTTCATCGATCTGTAGCATCTGGCCAAAACAAATGCCTCCGAGCCACTATATGTAACTGAAATTTGTAAAATTAATTAGGATCAGTCTTTACCACTTTTTAAGGAATGGTTTCATAACATGAAAGGCGAAAACATCAGCAACTTTCAGGAGACTACACCAATTTATTTACCAGTGCACTTACTTTTGATGTTATGGAGATATCCTGGTTCTGCAAAATATTTGTAAACTTTTGTAGTGCTTTCACAACCCATTCAACGTGTTGCATATTTCTCTACATCGGTGAAGGTTATACTCGGTAAATGTGAGGGTCCACACTTGGATTACTGAGAAAATCGGTCCAATCGAACAAAGCTAAATAGCGTCAACCTTCGGTAAGTTTCGCATTTTGTAGACATGCAACTAGACTACAATTCTTGACAATCTTTACCTAACCCAAAGAAAGAGCAGAACTCTTGCGAAAAATCGAATAAATGAATGAATGAATGAATCAGTTGATAGGATTAAGCTTAAATAAACTTTCGCCTGCCATTCATTCGTTCCCGACGCGTTAGAAGTAAAAGTGAATACAAATGTGCGATCACAGAAGCTCTTTGGGCATTATGCAAATTTGACGAGTGGATAAAGATCGTTTTGTTCCAAAATAAAGAAGCTAATAGTGCAAATATTTGTGTAACTGACCTTTCGTGACCCCACGAGGCAGCCATAGTTTCCCGTAGCAACCGATTTGTTTGCCCTCCAACATGGCGGAGAAGATCATGTGCCTTCTTAGTGCAAGGAGCCTATTAATTTTTTGTTTATTATTATGGTATATTGAAGCATACAGCGTCTTCTTTAAAGCTGCTTTTAATGGTGGAATTTAAAGGAACTCAGCTAAAGTTATTGTATCGAACATGTCTGCATCAGTTTGTTCAGTTTTGATTGTATTTTTAATTTGTAATTCGAGTTTTGATCTCATAACTTCAAATAATTCGAACCAATGTACTGTACTTTTTTTGCTTTAGCTACCTGTCTTGTTTTCATATAAATTTTTTACTACTTGTTTTGTTAAGTTGAGATTCTGGGTTAATGAAAAGGAAGTTGTGTCTTTTATGTGCTCCATAGTTTACAGCTTGTCTGAATGAGACTATTCTCATCCAGGAATATGACATCAACTTAGTGTTCTTATTGTTTGGTTATTATTGTAACGACTGTCCGGGAAAGTTATGTTATGAATTGATGGATGATGATTAACTACCCAGATCAAAATTCCACATGGAAGATTTATAGTAAAGTGAGTGGAGTGGAAGTATGGAGATGTCTTGTTTACTCAATATGCATGGGGAAATGAGGAAAATAGTTTTGAAACTTTGGTGTTGCTTTTTGCTTTCAGAGTCTTTGGTTTTTCCTAGAACTCTGAGGGGTTGTCCTAATAACTCTTAATTTGTTAACTTTTGGTAAAGGTTTATTTGAAGTTATGAGGTTATTGTGATCACTTGAAATGCCGTAAGTGGTCTGCAAAAGTTTATATACAGTGGTGCTTAATTGATCTCGAGTTTTCTACAAAATCTTTGATTTTGTAACTGAGTTTGTCTTTTGGATATTCATCAATTCCAACTATTTTTATTTATACTCTTTCTAACATTTGTTACCATAATTGTAACAACTTTTACTCGTTATTTTCAGTAGGATTCATTGTGTCTGAAACAATGGTGTCTAGTATTGTATACCTCATAGCTTTGTGATAAAAAGGTCTATTTGAGTAGATCTGTTTCTAATCAACTGCTGTATTATTTCCTTTCCAGCAGGCATCAGGATTGGCTCAGCCTCCAACAGCAGACCCTGAGAAACGAAGATTAATACAACAACAACTAGTACTTCTGCTTCATGCACACAAGTGCCAACGTCGAGAACAACAGGCCCAAAATGGGGCTGTAAAACCCTGCAATTTACCTCATTGTCGAACTATGAAGAATGTCCTGAACCACATGACAACGTGTACTGCTGGAAAAACATGTCAAGGTTTGGCAAACCTTTTTGTGATGTAGACAACTAGATTATGTATTTGTTTATTCTAGGACTTTAAATTTGTCTTGTGAAAATATTTTTTGAGCACTGAATAAGTAAAACTCAAGCTCTGAAATTTGTGTGCACAATCAAGCCCACAAACAACAGTTGGTCCTTGGAGAAGTGTTTGGTTAAATTTCAGGTTTCTTTATTGTAAGGCTTTGCCTGGTTGGACACTGACTATGGATTTCTGATGGCAAAAAATATTATTTAATTTGGAACAGGTTGTTAAATCATGGAAGAATTAAGCTTTTGATCAACTGAATTATTGTTAGAATTCTTTTGAGGCTGTTAATGAAACTATGTAATATTAAATAGTCATCGTACAGAAGCATCTGAACTTAGGACATGTTAGTTTTATCCATACTCTGGTTGTAAGAGCTAACTAAGCAGACAAATACTGGAGAAGTCTTCTTATTTGCATTTACCCCATTACTTAAACATGAAGGTGCACTATAAAAGGAGCCTTAGGTCCCACTGGACCATTTGTCAATCAACTGTCATGTGATGTAGAACTCTTAGGGTCAAGTCAGCTTGAGCTACAGCTACTCCAAAGCAGTGAAAAGTGGGCGCATTCCTCAAAATTGTTTTATGTCTTCATCACAATACAAAAAGTTTTGAGATTTGTATTTCCTTTCTCCAATGAAAACTGTCTTTATTTGTGGTGGTAAATTTGAGATTGAAGTAGGTGGTTCGCATGTTACCTCGTGCCACCATGCTGGTGGAAGTAAACAATAGATATCTCATTAGCTCCTTTTGTTCATCTACCAACATTTAAATTTGACCCGCACACTTCAACGGTGAGTGACAAATGAGCCTAGCTAGTACGCCTTCGTGTTTAAGTAATAGTTATGGAAGGAGACTTATTATGGGAAAAACTAGTTTATTTTAAAGTGATTTTGTGCAGCCATATGAGTTTCTTGTCTGGTGAAAACAAGTTGGTGCCTGAACAAGTGACCTGCCTTTTGACAAAAATTGTCTTGGTTTGTATATATCAAGTTGTTTTACCTAATCTTATGTTAATGTTTCAGTTGCCCATTGTGCTTCTTCAAGACAAATTATTTCACACTGGAGAAACTGCATGAGACGGGACTGCCCAGTTTGCCTCCCTTTGAAGCATGCATCAGATAACAGAAATCGAGGTATTAGACAGTCCATTCTTGTTATCATTGTATTGCCATTTATTCTATTAATTGACATCATCTCTTATTTGTATGCAAAGTGTTTCCCATCCATTCTTTATCTTTTCTTTATTAAGCTTTTGTTGATATCTTTTATGGTTTAAAGTGAGTTGCTATGACCAAGGGTATCTTTTTTTTCTTTCATCGAAGCTCAAGGAAGTGTTCGAGGCATTGAAAGCGCATATGAAGCTCTTGGTATTACTCTAGCAACAAATGGAGAACCACAGTTGCAGCCCTATCCTGGTAAGGAAAAGCTTCAAAATTGTTTTTCTTTCTATCCTGCTGATTGTGCTGATGTTTTATTTTAAGCAGGCACTGTGTTAGTATTGTAGATATTTGATTATCTAAAGTTCTTTTTATAAGAGGGAATTGCAGAGTGTGTTTTTAGGAAATAGAATTGACTTTTCACCCTTTGCAAAAAGAATGAAGGAATATTTTAAGTATAATGGTGATACAATGTTTTTCTTGAATGGAAGTGTCTATGATTTAGATGAGGTTGAAATGTATTTATTTATAGTAGGAGCACATGCAAATCTACTGAGATCAGATCCTTCAATGCAATTGACAGCAGATAACAGATCATTTGGTGAAACATCAGTTACAGCAACAAGGTAAGGGGTATCTGAGTTGACTAGTATTGTAAGTTTGGTTTGCTTCATTTGAGTTGTGTTTAGTAACCTGCCGTCCACAAAACTTCAATCTTCTTCAATCTATTTTTATTATTCATTGTGGAAAAAGAAATAATTGTCAATTCTCTCTTTTAGTACAACTGCAAGTGGCAATCGGGGTCCTAAAAAGTGGCATCAGCATGTTACACCAGATCTCAGGAATCATCTTGTACACAAACTGTAAGTCATATATCATAATTGTGTTCTAATAACCGACTTCTTAAGCTATGCTGATTGTTCAAGATATAACAAGTTTATCAAGAGAGTTTGAGCATAAAGTATCTAGTTGTTGGAGTTAACCTTTGATGGTTAAGGAAAATGCATCTCAGTGTAGTTCTGGATTGAAACTGTGTGTTGCAGGGTCACTGCCATCTTCCCAACTCCAGTGCATGATCCAGCTGCTCTCAGAGATCGGCGAATGGGGAACTTTGTTTCCTATGTAAGGAAAGTAGAGGGTGATATGTATGATACAGCAAATAGCAGGGTAAGTTGTGACTTGAAGTTGTTCAACTATGTACTTGATGCTTTTCCCTTTAGATTTGTTCTTATCCTTATCAAGTTATTTTCACTGAAGGATTTTTTTTAGCAAACTGTCATGTGCAACTGCTATCTAGAAAGGACAGAGAGAAATGCCAAATCAACATTCTTGTTATACTTATATTACAAAATCTCCCCTTCTATACATTGTAAACCTTAGCAATTCAGCCCATGCTGCTATTAGGTATTGAATAAACCATTCTTCTTCTTCTTCTTCTTCTTCTTCTTCTTCTTCTTCTTCTTCTTCTTCTTCTTCCTGTAGGAGGAATATTACCACTTATTAGCAGAGAAAATATACAAAATTCAAAAACAGCTGGAAGAGAAACGACAAAGAAGAATAAATCAGCAAATGAGGGGAGGCCTGACTTCATCGCAGCGTAAGTGAGCTGTAAAGGCTTTACTCTACATTTTCAAACTCTAAAAAATCACAGTGGGGATGAATGTGATTGAGTATGTTTTTGAGATCGTAACCTAAGAAACTAATCAGTCTTTTTTCTTTTGTGTCTTTTCAGTCCCATTTCCTCAACTAAATGGAGACCTTGGAGGTCCCCAAATACCCTCAGTTGCAGCAGCTGCTGCTCAGGCACAGGCTCCGGCAGTGGCGGCTGTACATCAAAAGTTTGATGCACTTGGACAATCTCAAAATTCCTCTCCCCAAGTTCCACCCATGACATCATCACCGCTACAAGGCACTTTGTCACCTCATCTTCAAATGGCAGGTCAAGTCTCTGCCACACAACAGGCACAAACATCACAGCAGTCCACAGGGCCACTTCCAAAACAACAAGTAAAAAGTCAGATGTCTCCATCGGGGCAAATGATGACTCCTCCCCAGTCACAAGGAAAAACTCCACCTCGTGAAAGTGGGAAAAATATGGTAGTTACAACTCAGGCTCAGTCACCTGTATCTCAAGGAGGTGCTGGGAATTCTAGTGGACATAGTTCTACAACAGACAATGGATTATGTGCTCCTAATGCTCAGTTTCAGATGGTTAAAATAAAGACAGAGCCTACATCTCCACCTTCTGCAAATTCACAGTCAGGAAAGGTAGTCCATCTCTTATTCCTGCTAAACAGCCTGTCAAGAAATCTTGGGACTGGAGAGTAATCCTTATTTGATTTGATGTTTTTCTATTTGAAGTTCAAGTTCAGTTTTGTCATATGATCATCAAAGTGTAATCTTTCAATGTGTGGGTTAGAAAGAAGACAATAACACAAACTGCTCCATAGTTTACGGCTTGTTTGAATGACAGACTATTCTCATCCAGGAATATGACATCAACTTAGTGTTCTTATTGTTTGCTTATTATTGTAACAACTGTCTGGGAAAGTTATGTTATGAATTGATGGATGATGATTAACTACCCAGATCAAAATTCCACATGGAAGATTTATAGTAAAGTGAGTGGAGTGGAAGTATGGAGATGTCTTGTTTACTCAATATGCATGGGGAAATGAGGAAAATAGTTTTGAAATTTTGGTGTTGCCTTTTGCTTTCAGAGTCTTTGGTTTTTCCTAGAAGTCTGAGGGGTTGTCCTAATAACTCTTAATTTGTTAACTTTTGGTAAAGGTTTATTGGAAGTTATGAGGTTATTGTGATCACTTGAAATGCCTTAAGTGGTCTGCAAAAGTTTATATACAGTGGTGCTTAATTGATCTCGAGTTTTCTACAAAATCTTTGATTTTGTAACTGAGTTTGTCTTTTGGATATTCATCAATTCCAACTATTTTTATTTATACTCTTTCTAACATTTGCTACCATAATTGTAACAACTTTTACTCATTATTTTCAGTAGAATTCATTGTGTCTTAAACATTGGTTTCTAGTATTGTATACCTCATAGCTTTGTGATAAAAAGGTATATTTGAGTAGATCTGTTTCTAATCAACTGCTGTATTATTTCCTTTCCAGCAGGCATCAGGATTGGCTCAGCCTCCAACAGCAGACCCTGAGAAACGAAGATTAATACAACAACTAGAAGTTCTGCTTCATGCACAGAAGTGCCAACGTCAAGAACAACAGGCCCAAAATGGGGCTGTAAAACCCTGCAATTTACCTCATTGTCGAACTATGAAGATTGTCCTGAACCACATGACAACGTGTACTGCTGGAAAAACATGTCAAGGTTTGGCAAACCTTTTTGTGATGTAGAGAACTAGATTATGAATTTGTTTATTCTAGGACTTTAAATTTGTCTTGTGAAAACATTTTTTGAGCACTGAATAAGTAAAACTCAAGCTCTGAAATTTATGTGCACAATCAAGCCCACAAACAACAGTTGGTCCTTGGAGAAGTGTTTGGTTAAACTTCAGGTTTCTTTATTGTAAGGCTTCGCCTGGTTGGACACTGACTATGGATTTCTGATGGCAAAAAATATTATTTAATTTGGAACAGGTTGTTAAATCATGGAAGAATTAAGCTTTTGATCAACTGAATTATTGTTAGAATTCTTTTGAGGCTGTTAATGAAACTATGTAATATTAAATAGTCATCGTACAAAAGCATCTGAACTTAGGACATGTTAGTTTTATCCATACTCTGGTTGCAAGAGCTAACTAACCAGACAAATACTGGAGAAGTCTTCTTATTTGCATTTACCCCATTACTTAAACACGAAGGTGCACTATAAAAGGAGCCTTAGGTCCCACTGGACCATTTGTCAATCAACTGTCGTGTGATGTAGAACTCTTAGGGTCATGTCAGCTTGAGCTACAGCTACTCCAAAGCAGTGAAAAGCGGGCGCATTCCTCAAAATTGTTTTATGTCTTCATCACAATACAAGAAGTTTTGAGATTTGTATTTCCTTTCTCCAATGGAAACTGTCTTTATTTGTGGCGGTAAATTTGAGATTGAAGTAGGTGGTTCGCACGTTACCTCGTGCCACCATGCTGGTGGAAGTAAACAATAGATATCTCATTAGCTCCTTTTGTTCATCTACCAGCATTTAAATTTGATCCGCACACTTCAACGGTGAGTGACAAATGAGCCTAGCTAGTATGCCTTCGTGTTTAAGTTATAGTTATGGAAGGAGACTTATTATGGGAAAAACTAGTTTATTTTAAAGTGATTTTGTGCAGCCATATGAGTTTCTTATCTGGTGAAAACAAGTTGGTGCCTGAACAAGTGACCTGCCTTTTGACAAAAATTGTGTTGGTTTGTATATATCAAGTTGTTTTACCTAATCTTATGTTAATGTTTCAGTTGCCCTTTGTGCTTCTTCAAGAGAAATTATTTCACACTGGAAAAACTGCATGAGACGGGACTGCCCAGTTTGCCTCCCTTTGAAGCATGCATCAGATAACAGAAATGGAGGTAATAGACAGTCCATTCTTGTTATCATTGTATTGCCATTTATTCTATTAATTGACATCATCTCTTATTTGTATGCAAAGTGTTTCCCATCCATTCTTTATCTTTTCTTTATTAAGCTTTTGTTGATATCTTTTATGGTTTAAAGTGAGTTGCTCTGACCAAGGCTATCTTTTTTTTCTTTCATCCAAGCTCAAGGAAGTGTTCGAGGCATTGAAAGTGCATATGAAGCTCTTGGTATTACTCTAGCTACAAATGGAGAACCACGGTTGCAGCCCTATCCTGGTAAGGAAAGGTTTCAAAATTGTTTTTGTGTCTATCCTGCTGATTGTGCTGATGTTTCATTTTAAGCAGGCACTGTGTTAGTATTGTAGATATTTGATTATCTAAAGTTCTTTTTTTAAGAGGGAATTGCAGAGTGTGTTTTTGGGAAATAGAATTGACTTTTCACCCTTTGCAAAAAGAATGAAGGAGTATTTTAAGTATAATGGTGATACAATGTTTTTCTTGAATGGAAGTGTCTATGATTTAGATGAGGTTGAAATGTATTTATTTATAGTAGGAGCACATGCAAATCTACTGAGATCAGATCCTTCAATGCAATTGACAGCAGATAACAGATCATTTGGTGAAACATCAGTTACAGCAACAAGGTAAGGGGTATCTGAGTTGACTAGTATTGTAAGTTTGGTTTGCTTCATTTGAGTTGTGTTTAGTAACCTGCCGTCCACAAAATTTCAATCTTCTTAAATCTGTATTTATTATTCATTGTGGAAAAAGAAATAATTGTCAATTCTCTCTTTTAGTACAACTGCAAGTGGCAATCGGGGTCCTAAAGAGTGGCATCAGCATGTTACGCCAGATCTCAGGAATCATCTTGTACACAAACTGTAAGTCATATATCATAATTGTGTTCTAATAACCGACTTCTTAAGCTATGCTGATTGTTCAAGATATAACAAGTTTATCAAGAGAGTTTGAGCATAAAGTATCTAGTTGTTGGAGTTAACCTTTGATGGTTAAGGAAAATGCATCTCAGTGTAGTTCTGGATTGAAACTGTGTGTTGCAGGGTCACTGCCATCTTCCCAACTCCAGTGCATGATCCAGCTGCTCTCAGAGATCGGCGAATGGGGAACTTTGTTTCCTATGTAAGGAAAGTAGAGGGTGATATGTATGATACAGCAAATAGCAGGGTAAGTTGTGACTTGAAGTTGTTCAACTATGTACTTGATGCTTTTCCCTTTAGATTTGTTCTTATCCTTATCAAGTTATTTTCACTGAAGGATTTTTTTAGCAAACTGTCATGTGCAACTGCTATCTAGAAAGGACAGAGAGAAATGCCAAATCAACATTCTTGTTATACTTATATTACAAAATCTCCCCTTCTATACATTGTAAACCTTAGCAATTCAGCCCATGCTGCTATTAGGTATTGAATAAACCATTCTTCTTCTTCTTCTTCTTCTTCTTCTTCTTCTTCCTGTAGGAGGAATATTACCACTTATTAGCAGAGAAAATATACAAAATTCAAAAACAGCTGGAAGAGAAACGACAAAGAAGAATAAATCAGCAAATGAGGGGAGGCCTGACTTCATCGCAGCGTAAGTGAGCTGTAAAGGCTTTACTCTACATTTTCAAACTCTAAAAAATCACAGTGGGGATGAATGTGATTGAGTATGTTTTTGAGATCGTAACCTAAGAAACTAATCAGTCTTTTTTTTTTTTTGTCTTTTCAGTCCCATTTCCTCAACTAAATGGAGACCTTGGAGGTCCCCAAATATCCTCAGTTGCAGCAGCTGCTGCTCAGGCACAGGCTCTGGCAGTGGCGGCTGTACATCAAAAGTTTGATGCACTTGGACAATCTCAAAATTCTTCTTCCCAAGTTCCACCCATGACATCACCGCTACAAGGCACTTTGTCGCCTCATCTTCAAATGGCAGGTCAAGTCTCTGCCACACAACAGGCACAAACATCACAGCAGTCCACAGGGCCACTTCCAAAACAACAAGTAAAAAGTCAGATGTCTCCATCGGGGCAAATGATGACTCCTCCCCAGTCACAAGGAAAAACTCCACCTCGTGAAAGTGGGAAAAATATGGTAGTTACAACTCAGGCTCAGTCACCTGTATCTCAAGGAGGTGCTGGGAATTCTAGTGGACATAGTTCTACAACAGACAATGGATTATGTGCTCCTAATGCTCAGTCTCAGATGGTTAAAATAAAGACAGAGCCTACATCTCCACCTTCTGCAAATTCACAGTCAGGAAAGGTAGTTTATCGTTTATTCCTGCTAAACAGCCTGTCAAGAAATCTTGGGACTGGAGAGTAATCCTTATTTGATTTGATGTTTTCCTATTTGAAGTTCAAGTTCAGTTTTGTCATATGATCATCAAAGTGTAATCTTTCAATGTGTGGGTTAGAAAGAAGACAATAACACAAACTGCTCCATAGTTTACGGCTTGTTTGAATGACAGACTATTCTCATCCAGGAATATGACATCAACTTAGTGTTCTTATTGTTTGCTTATTATTGTAACAACTGTCTGGGAAAGTTTTGTTATGAATGGATGGATGATGATTAACTACCCAGATCAAAATTCCACATGGAAGATTTATAGTAAAGTGAGTGGAGTGGAAGTATGGAGATGTCTTGTTTACTCAATATGCATGGGGAAATGAGGAAAATAGTTTTGAAATTTTGGTGTTGCCTTTTGCTTTCAGAGTCTTTGGTTTTTCCTAGAAGTCTGAGGGGTTGTCCTAATAACTCTTAATTTGTTAACTTTTGGTAAAGGTTTATTTGAAGTTATGAGGTTATAGTGATCACTTGAAATGCCTTAAGTGGTCTGCAAAAGTTTAGACACAGTGGTGCTTAATTGATCTCAAGTTTTCCTCAAAATCTTTGATTTTGTAAGTGAGTTTGTCTGATGGATATTCATCAATTCCAACTATTTTTATTTATACTCTTTCTAACATTTGCTACCATAATTGTAACAACTTTTGCTCATTATATTCAGTAGGATTCATTGTTTCTTAGACATTGGTTTCTAGAGAAGGTGGTCTTGGCTTGGAGAGAATGCTTTGTCTTAAGTGATTCCTCCCATCACTTTTTTATTGGTCAAAAAATCCCTAACAATGGTTATTTTATTCTTGTTTTGTAGGACTATGATCTGTGCGTACCTTGCTACACCGATAAAGCACATGAACATAAAATGGAGGAGCTGGGATCCGACTTGGATATAGATCAACAACAAGGACAAGGTGATGATAAGGAACGACCGCAACTCAGCGCGCAGGAAGAACGACGATTGAAGATTCAGCGCTGTATACAGAGCTTGGTACATTCCAATCACTGCAGAGAGCTTAATTGTCAACTGACAAGTTGTGCTAGGTTGAAGCGTGTTCTAAAGCACAAGAAGACGTGCAAACGCAAAACTGGTGGAGGATGTCGCATTTGTAAAGCGCTCATTCATTTGTGTCGTTATCATGCAAAGCACTGCATAGAGAGAGAGTGTGTGGTACCATTCTGCCGACACAATAAACTCAAGCTCAGACAACAACACACAAAGCAAAGATTTGCTCAATCCCAGACTCTTCGCAGAAGAATGGCTGCAAGGCAGCGTCAGGGAATGCAGCCTCCACCTCCCATGCCAAGCCAGACAATGCAACAAAGCATCGCTGGCCCTGGAGCAATGGAACAGTCTCATCCAGCTTTGCAACCTCCTCAGCAGTAGCCCCCTCCTTACCAACCACCTGTCATGCCGCAAAAATCTGTCATTAGTGGCCCTCCTCTGCATGCAGTTGAGGCAGCACAAAAAATTGTGCAAGCTGCTAAAATGGAGGCTGTGGGTAACAGTGTGCAGATTGGTATACAAGGTCACAATGTTCCACATCCTCAGGAGGTTTTCCAGCAGCAGCAGCAGCAGCCTTCTAACATGGCACCACTTTCTGGATCAATGGCACCACCAGCTATTATGAGACTGCAGAACTTAGCTCTGATGCAGCAAAGTATGGGACAGAACCTTCAACAGGCTATGAACATGCCTATATAAACATAATTGAATATTACCCTGCCAGATGTGTTTTTAAGGATACAGAACTCCATACCAACTGATTTGTTTTGGACTTGTAACATAAATGCAAAGTTTCCCAAATAGATATTTTAAATAGTTGTATGCCTGACTTGAATTAATTTTTTTAGGGTGGGTTTAGTGGATGGGAAAAAGTTTTGATTATTGGATGCAGTTGTTTGACAAATTCCCAAATGTTCCCAAATTGTTTTTGGATAAGAACCAGCCATAGATAGTAATTATTATTAGCATACTTGGGTGAGTAGACTTAACATTTTTCCAGTGACCCATCCTGCTTTCTCAAGGTCCCAATTTCAGTATTTTCAATCAGGTTTTTATCACTGGTTTTCCAAATTTCATTATCTTTTCACAGATGCATTTGCTGTGGACAATCTGGAGGTGTGATTTAAGAAAAAGGGAAAATAAATTGCTCTCTTGCTTTGTTCAATAAGCGCATCTTGTGATTTAGTTGTGTGACTAACAATTTGATATAGGAAAACATCATTCAAGGTAGCTATTCTTCCATGATGAGCATGAGTGAGAAGTATATCATTAGTTTCACATATATAAGCTTCATTCTGTATGGCTGATCTCATGCTTGTCTTCTGATTTCTTAATGGTGGGAGTCACTTGTTTAAACAAAAAGCCAAGCTGTTTTAATGCAATGTTTTGTTATGCTGTCATGAACTTTTGTCATCTTCATGAATGAGTTGAAATTTAGATCTTGAAAAATCTTGTTTTCCTGTAAATTTCTGTGACAACTGGATCAGGTAACTACTTTTTCATTGATGAGAGTATTTTCACTGAAATATGTGATATGAATGTATTTCTCATCTTGATCTTTCTTTAAATGGTGAAGGACAAATTTTTATCGGTTTATTTCAAATTTAGCTGTGTTTTCTGGAAACAAAGCCAAATTTTACCCTTACAAAATGAATGCTAAGACAGTTTTACTGTAAAGAACCATTTTATGTATTAACTAAATAAATATTGAAAAGCTGTCAGTTGATGATTATTTTTTAAGTGTTACTGCCATTTGACATTTAAGTAGTGAAAGGCTTTCACTAAAAAAAATTCATTGATAACTACGTGGAACTTCTTCAGGATTAACTGAAAGCAAAATATTCTGGGTGACAAATGTATTCAACTGAAAAAACTATAAGGAAAGTAGATTGTTGAGTTCTAGCAGCCACAGCATAATTATTTACTTCAATTAAAGCAATGAAAAGAAATGCAGAGCCATTTTTGATTTGGTGACAAAAGTCAAATTTGTTTAGTTAATTTATGAATCATGAGTATGGTTTTTCAACAACAACTTTTTCATGTTTTGATGCTTAATCTCTGCTTATTTTGTTTCAAATCACTAATTGATGCTAAATACTTCAGTCTCTGCGTGCCAATTGAAGACAAGGTAATTAGATTAACAGCAATGTTATGGTTTTAACTGTGAAGTCAGTTTAGGAAGATTTTTTTGCATGTACATTGAAAGCTACCTGTGATGTGATTTGAATGATTCTTTTTAATTTAACATGATGCAAGAGTTTTATAACATTGTTATTATTATTTTTGTTGGTTAAACATTAAAAGTCCTAAGCATGCTCTAACATGGCTATCATGTTTCAACTGTCTTTCAACGATGCAAAGGCTACCTATCAATTCTACTTGATAAATTTTCATCTAATATTTAAAGAATAATGGTTATGAAAACAGAAAAAGAACATCACTTACTTCTAACTTGCTAAGAATGTGAACCAAGACACTTCATGATGCCCAGGGGTTGATTTATAAAACTGTAAACCTTCGTTTAGGTTGAACAAACATTTCAAATATTCATGCTTCTCAGAACTCTTTACATAATCATAATCACAAGAGGGTGAAAGTGAAAGGTTTAACTGAGTGAATAATTGTATAATTGGTAAGTGTCATGGTCACCTTATAGAAGCTGTTCTCATAATTTGTTTAATTCTTTCCACTGGAATCAAAGAATTTGTGTAATAGCAGCTAGGAGAATTTGCACATTAATACTCATGCTTAACTATTAAAAAACCTCAAAACTGTTATATCGGTCATACTATAAAGAGTAAATATTGCAAAGTATTATATGGTGCACCTTCTGTTAAAAGGGTTACCAAAGGAAATCTCGCCAATCTGGTCATAGGAAATGAACAATAAATCCCACTAAGTTCGTGTCTGTTTCCTGTAATGTATTTGGTTAATTTTGTGAAAGCAAACTTACTAACAGTAGTGTCATTGTAAATCCCAACTTCCATGACCATCTTTTTTTTTTATGTAGTATCATGTAGGATGTAAATATAAAAATTGCCAATTAAATTTTTTGTCAGCAGACAAATGAATGCTTAATTTACTTAATTTACTTAATTTTAATTACCCAAATAAGTCAAATAATTATATGCTCTAAAAAAAAACAAACCATGAGAATTTTGTTGATTTATTTTTATAGCTCTAAGAAATATTGATTCATCAAGAGCTAATAGTTAGCTCAGGGCGTAAACTTTAAAGTGTATGTTACATATAGTCTTGCAATAGCTGTTTGCTCATAGGCTAAGAACGTGTTATTAAGGGAGAACATTTCTCTGTAAGTAAGTCAAGAAGAATTAAATGACAAAAGATGTTGTTTGGTCAGTGGTTGGTTCCTCCTTCCTCCCTTCCCTTTAACTCATACGAAAATGTTGAGAGCGATCTATGCCATGTCCAGTTTCCAGATGTCTACTTATTCAAAATGGAATTAAAAACTCAAAAATTGAAGTTTTCAGTAGAATGTGTCTGAGGTCGGAAGCATTTTGTTTGAGGTCGACTGCAGTACAATCTTCATCAACAACAATGAAAAACTGCAGCATATTTGCTCGCCAGTAATGTGAAACCATTTGAGGTCTGTGTTCAGGTTCCTTAATACTTGATAAATTACGATAAATCCATTTTAACAATAAGGGAGCCTGGTTTAAGGCTTGCAAATGGACAACTTTCAATATAATTGTTTTTTTTTTAGTGACTCAAATGTCGGAAGATCCATTCAAGGTCCTGCAGGTGATAAGTCTCAGAAAACCAATTCTTCATGTTTTGGTTCTCCCCTCCATTTTCTTGTGAGTGCTCCCGTTGGTACTCCCTCCAATGAACTATACGGGAATGTCCTGCTCAGTAAGGGGGAGTGACAGATGAGATAAAATTTCAGCTTCGTGTGTTTCTTAACAGTGAACGAAGCACGATCATCAGACTTGTATTTCCGATCGGCTAGAAGTTTTTGGGTTACATGAACAAATAAGCTGTGTGCAAAAGCAGGTTTTTTACATTCACGTCGCTCTACCTACACTCCCCCCCTCCCCCCACCTTTGGAATTTGGAACAGGGTAAACGTAAACTTCCTGTCAGGCAACTTACAGATCACCGGATTTACCCATGCCACTTTCCCGCCCCCTCCTCCCTCATAACCCCTTTGTTATGAGGAGCACCAAAGCGTGTTTGCCCGGTTGCAGCAATCATTTTTCATTGCCTTGCATAAGTCGATCAAAACCAAAGATGTAATCAAAAATTGTGAAACGATACCTATCCCACAATATTCTCTCAAGGACTAAAACAGCAACAATTGCAATAAATTATTCAATTTAAAGCCAAGCGCGGGAAAACGTTCAACTGATGAAAAGCGCGGGAAAATGCACATAAAGTGTTGTTCGGATATCAATGAGAGATTCTCTTAAGCCTCATTTGACTGCACTAATAAACACGTACTTCTCCATACCCCTCTTTCCCTGTTTGTCGTATCATATTCCTTGAAGCTTTCAATGGTCCGAAAATAAGATTGAAAGTCTTGATGCGGTGTTACTAAACCGGGAACACCAATATTCAATACTACTTATCACAGACTCCATGAATTCCTTTGAGTGGTTTACATAGTTTTTGAATGAGTCAGAAACGATTATGTAGAGAGCTGTCTACTGCCTTGTCCTTATCCCCATGAGTTATCAGTGCCGGGATAATTCACTTGGACGTGGGTTCCATTCACTTCCGCTCTTTCGGCTCACAGCGATGTTATCGGTTTCCCTCTTGTTTTTTTCTGACAATAATAAAGAAAAAAATTTTAAAAAATTATTTTCAAGTCTTTGTATTTAAAAATACACGTAATTCAAAAACGGCATTTGAATCTGTCAAGTTGTACAAACCTTTGAAGGAGGGATGCCGAAAAAGCTTTGGTTTAGCAAAAATACAATGGTTTTGGGCAACATATTGAAAACTGAAGATTGAATTTTGCAGGAAGTCACATTTACAAAGTCTATATGCCATTTCTCGCAAGGAAATTCGTTGATGGACCGGTGAGGGACGATTTGTAGTCTCCTCTTAATACTCGCTATTGTGTCTTTGTATTCCTTTTAAATATTAATGAACTGTGATGTCGTGACCTTCAGTCAGTGCTACTTTGATCGGTGAACGAGTAAAAAGTGATGAACAATTTAAACCTTTTTGGAAGATGAACATTAATGGTCAGGCGCTATGCAGGGTTTCTTTTTTATTCTGGTAATACCTTCAATGCTGTCCTGCAAATTCATGCCGATAAAACTCGTTAGAACGAAAGAGCTTCGCGTTTTCTTTTGTGATTGCGTGCATAGGGATTATCGATCACAGATTTTGTGTAAGTGAAAAAATTTTACTCGCGCCATTATAAGAAATCTCGAAAGCCAGCATGCAAGTAAGTGAATTGACTTGTACCTATCCTGTCAGGGAAAGTTTGCCTATATTCCTCAACAATGTAAGGACCAGTTTTTTTGTCAAGAGGGTAACTCACAAATTAGGCAATTAGGGTAAATAACTTTCAATCACTTTTATGAAGAACGTCCTCTTTACTGACATCTAGTTTTAAGAATGCTTTTCCCTCGCAAGCGAGAAAAAAAAATTTCTCTTACTTCCAATATGAGTGGGATTGAAGTGTGATGCAACTCCTTCCGGTTGCGTGCTGCCTGTTATGAGTGCTGCCTGATATGAGTGGTCAGCGGTGAAATAGCTTTAATGAAGCATGTAGAGACAAGTCATTTGTAACTATTGTATTTAATAATCGTGGTATCTATCCCGAAATGTTAACAGAAAACTTCGCTACATAAAAATTAAAAAAAAAAGAACAATTGAAAAAAAAAAAAAAAAAACAAAAGCGTTGATTGTACAAATATTTTTCACTGCTCTAACAACTAACGAAGGCATCGGGTAAGGCGTCGGTGGCTTCGGGAAAGTGTGATATTTGCTGCGTGACGGAAAAAAAATGCATCCAGATCTTGACCTTCGGTTGTCAAAAATTGTCAATCAAATTTTGCGCGAAATGGTTTTCGCAATCTAGTTCATCTGTTGCGGAAAATTTTGCAATGGATGAAGACCAAAAGCTAACAACGTTAAAAGAGTTAGAGGTGGACTTTTTGAGAGAAGAGCTCAATGGCTTTTCTGTTGAAGGCGATTATTGCTTCGGATATTTCGAAGGAAACAGAGCAGAGATGGATGATTTATTAGTATCATTTCAGGCGTTGAACTGCACGTGTTATATACTTACAGAAAGCCATTCAAAAGAGAAAAACCACAAAAGATTTTCTCAAACAGGTATGTAACTATTTCTTTCAGTGTTTTGAAGTACAAAGATCCTGGTTTCCTATTCTAATCTGTCTAATTCAGGGATAATTGAGATAGATAAGAATCACCTCTTTCTTTCAGAGTTTGTGGATTGCAGTCTTATGCAAACTGTGAAAGACGACCGCTACGGCTGCACTCCCTGTTTTTATTTCATTTGAGTTTCTTTGTTTGTTTTCGTTGTTGCTGTCATTCTTTTGTTGTTCATCTGTCTTTACTTTAACGGTCAGCTAACTGTGGCTTTGGGTCAAACGTTTTCATTGTCGGGTTCTTAGCGCCTTGTGAAAGTCGCAATTGTAACCTTTGCACTTTAACCGGAAATAAGACATGTTGCTGAACAATTCTTTTTGTTTTCATTTGTCAGCACCTCCTGTCTTTGAAAATAACCGCGGAAATGTCCCCATACATTTCTTTGGTCATCCCTTTTCAATCTGTAGCAGTGAAACTCGACATTGTATACATGGATCTACAAAGGTTGGTTATAATTACAATAAATGAATAAACAGACAGACAATTCGAAAGTAAACAAATAAGGTAATGAAAAAAATAGAAGGGAAACTGAGGGTCAAGAGGTTGAGTTTGAGCTGCTAATGACCAAGTTACCCAAAGAAATGTGAGGGGAAGGGTGTTGACCTCATATTTCTTTGGTCAAATAGCAGCGAGGTCAGTGAAAATCCCAAATGATATCGCTGCTGAGAGAAATATAAATTTTGCCCCCGTAGAACACGTCCGTGATCCATATTTAAATCCTATGTATCGCTTAGGATGCCCGCGGAGGTTGTACCTTGAAGAAAGACAACAATAACGTACACGACTATGCAAGCAAGAGCAGAATACGTTTGCAGAATTCGAGAAAGTTGGATTGCTCAGCCGTTATGCAGATCCGTTGTATTGAGGTGTATAACGATTACTTCGTTGACAAGGCAAGGTGCCTGTCGGATAATGGCTTTGTGATGGCTAAGAGGGCCATTCTAAAAGAAATCAATGACAAATCGAAAAGAGACCCGGGATTTAGTTTCCGTACTTCGACGCGGTTCTACGTGAAGATCCCCTTGAGCTCCACCCATGTCAACCACCCTGTCGGGGAGTCGTCCACGATAGGACAATACGTCGATAAACGTGTAGTCGACAAAATCTACGAGCTTGTAAAAGAAAACATAACCAACCTTTCTGAGGTGCAAAGGTCCCTTGACAAGTATGTGGCAGAAGAATTATTTTCTTACCAACCCGAGGAACGAAGACCGAAGAAGACAAACAGACGATACTACCCTGGTCGCCGGGACTTGCGTAACCACATTGCCATGGCAACTATATTACCATGGCGATTTCAGCAGTGAAGTATTGCGATGATGACCAAGAAGCATTGGCTAGAAAAATTGAAGAATGGCAAACCAAGTCTCCCAAAAACAACTTCTTTTACAGAACCAGAGACGTCGTCATTAACGACATAGATAAACCAAGATCTAGAGCTGCTGGGGAGACCTTCCTCTTTGTTCATCAAGAGCCACGGCAACAACGAATGCTTGAAAGATATGGTAGTGAACTGGCCTTGATGGACGCCACATACAAAACTACAAGGTACGCAATTCCTCTCTTTTTCGTTTGTGTACATACTAAGGTGGGATATAAGGTCGTGGCTGAATTTATGTGTCAATCAGAGGATCAAGCCTCTATAAGTGAAGCACTTGCTATAATTAAGGGATGGAACCCAGCGTGGAATCCGGCGTACTTCATGGTGGATTACTCCAATGCAGAAATCGCTGCTCTCGAAGAACAATTTCCCAAAAGTGTGGTGTATATATGTGATTTCCACAGATTGCAAGCAATGCAACGCTGGTTGAAGTCAAAGAAGAATGGCCTTTCGTCTGCTGAGCAGGAAATATTCTTAGAGCTCATGAAGAGCATCGCCTATGCTCCTACGGTAGACAAATTAGAGAAGCGATTAAATGCTTTGAAAGAATCCCGACTTTACAAAGACAAACCTAATGTTCAGCCCTTCGTCATTCGCTCCGACGAAGGGCTAACGCTCGAAACGTCAGCTTTTGTAATCATTACGGTGGCCAATTTACCATTTCAACTTTGTTGATATATCCAAATTATATCTAAACAACACATGGCTATCATGCAAAGCTCGCTGGGCGCAAGCTTTTCGAAAGCAGCAGGTGACAAACATAGTTAACACCAATAATGGCACTGAGGCGCAAAACAAATTGTTCAAGTACGATTACCTTCCGAGATCAATTGACAAATCAGTTTATGGCATTGCAACGATGCTGGTAGAGTCTTTCGTTCCTGACTCGCACAGAAGCTATTTGGAAAAGAACTTGAAGTTTAGCGATGCCTATGGAAGATACAATTCTAGGATACCGTCGTATCTACACAACCGACCACCACAGTTCGTTAAACACTGTTTGAATAGTAGATTTGCTGCTGGGGAATTCACCGAAGCCGACGTCTCATTCGTAAATTTTCAGAAAGGCCAATTCAACGTGAAAAGCGCAGCTAATATAAACAAGAAGGAGCTAGTTGACTTTTCGTATCCAAGTTGTACTTGTGCCTCGTGGCTGAAAAGTAATTACCCCTGCAAACATTTCTTTGCAGTGTTTGCCTGCTACTGTGAGTGGAGATTTGAATCACTACCCTATCAATACAGGAGCAGTGTCTTCATCTCTCTTGATCTGGATCACTTGATTATAAATAAGCGCGACAATAGCGCACAGAGGTCTGGCATTCCCCAAGGTACAGCGAAAGTATCATCATCCTCTGACGACCATGTAAGGCAAGCCAACACCTCTGGCGATGAATCAATGAAGTGCAAACGAGCAGAAGCAGATCCTGAGGAGAGGTCAGATGTCCAGCTACCCAACAACAGTCCCAGTGGCACCACTCTGGTTCCTACAGTTGAAAAACTGAGGAAACGATTTCTTGATGAGATCGATACTGTCAAGAATTCTGCGAACATAGTAGATGACGAGAGCACAATGTCAGCAGCTCTGAAGCAATTGGAAAATATTTAGCTGATGCTGCAGAAGAGCTGCTCGTCAACAAATGGTATTCCTCTCAGAATAAGCCCGGTCAAGAAGAAATTAAAGATCACGTCAACTATATACCATCAAGTATTGCACAAGCATTTGCACCCCAGACGGCGCTGGAAAAAGAAGACTCCGAAGGCTGATGTGATTCTCGTTGGAGACAGCAAAGACGATGTTAATGATGGTGACGCTAAGAGAAAGGTTAGCTGCATGTTTAATGATAAACTGAATCCTGAAAGGAAAATCAGATTTGGATCGCTTGATTTCGATGCTCGTGAGATGTCACATATTTTTCGTGTATATCTACTAGGAAATAGCAGGTGAGGGCTTCTCATCTTATCGGAAACATAATTGCGTCATCACTCGTGTTTATATCACGTCTTGTCAACTTATGCTAGCGCTGTGTTTCCATCAAGTTTCAGACCATAGTTTTTTACCCTCTATCCATGTGTGTTTCCTAGCTAACCGATATGAATTTTTTTCAGGCAACAAACGTTTTTGTTGTGGACTTAACTGCGAGTGGCAACGATGGGCAGAAGACTTTATCGCAGGACGATAAAGCAAACGCTTCCTCTCCAGATCTTGAAACGTTAAGGTTAGGTGATGAGTTATTTGATAAATAAGGTTAGTTTAAATGTTAAATCACTTTGGAATTTTGGTGTTAAAAGGAACGGAAGCGCTGAGCCGCCAGTGAAACAGCTGAAAGGGGAACCTACCAAAAGACTGTTACGCGCCAGTAAAATGGGCCTGAAGATGACAGACATCATGTTCCATGCCGGACCTGCCAAGCCAACTGTTTCTGATGCATGGACGTTGATCCATCCAGAGGTTGCCAAAAGAAATAAAAATTTTAACAGCGCAATACCAGCTTTTGAGCCCGGTTGGCTCGCGGACAAGGTGCTTGTCTTTTTATTAACATCGAATTTCGTCGATAGAGGCATAGCCTTGATGTTACTTTGTGGTCACACCTACAAAGTGCTTCCTCTCAAAACAACTTTCTCCCTTTTTTTATTTTCTTGAAGGTTATCGAGGCAGTCCTGTGGCGCATGACCTTAGTCTACAGCGATATTGTTGTGGCTGACACAACAATGGCAGAAATGGCAAAGCGACATTCCAGCACTCGCTTGCTTTGGTCAGGAGAGAACTTTGCCCACATTTGTAAAATATTTATTCCTATGAACAACTCTGGAAATCACTGGACTCTTTTGGTGAGGACATAACAATAACAATCTTTTTTTATAAACCCCCTTAAAGTCTAGAACTTTTCAACTGGACTTGACATTGTGAATCAATCATTAATCGCTCTCGTGCTTTTGGTTTAAAGGTTCTGGATCGGCAGCAGAAAACCAGACATTACTTCGATCCCATGAATGGGCGCGTACACACCATTTTGAGCAGTAACTCAGTTCCTAAAAGCAAATCGATGGAACTGATCGATGACATTAGGTGACTTACTTCTACCCGGTGTTTTCCTTTTAATTAGGTGCACGCAGATAAGTCATAGTTATGTAATTGTTGTACTTTGTTTGACTCTGCAGTGCCGTTGCTGATCTCAAAACGGGATGGAACTGCAAGTCATGGCCGTGTGTTGAGCCACTACATTACACACAGACTGATAGTTATAACTGTGGTGTGATTGTATGTCTTGTGAGTAGCATAACCACTTGCTAAAACCTGCTTTGATATGACTCTACATCCTAGTTTCGAATGTAATAAAATGTTTTGTTTGTTTGTTCTCAGTTTGCTCGGTGTTTGTGTGAGGGGTTAGATGTCAATGGAAGTTACAACGTGCAAATGGAAAGAGAGAGAATAACGTCTGTCATATTTGGCTCCTGTTACGATGACCTTGATGAGTAAGCTTTGATGGTATCAAACAGTATTGTTTCTCAAATGCCGCAAAACTCTCATCAACTAACTGTATCTTTTTGTTCAATTACAGGAGAAACACCGCAGTCTGTAAGATTTGTAAAGATGACGATGGAGAGGATTGGCTTGGGTGTTATAGCTGTGGCCAGTTTTTCCACGCAAGTTGTCTGAATGTGCCTTTCGCAGAGACGCTTACACAACATTTCACCTGCCGTTAGGGTGGCTTCTTTTCGGATCAAGTGGACTTTAATGTCATGTCTAGACCTTAATCTACCAGGATTGCGAATACAGTTCTTGGTAATCGATTAAAATATATATTCAGGAACGTCACGGATCCAAAATCGTAACGTGATGGAGCCAACAATATGAAGAACATCTCAGAGTTCAAGATGTTTTATTTTTGTTCGATTCGACGTTTAGTTTTCATCCTGAGTGCTTCTGTTAAAGTGAATAGAAAGAAAAAGTTTGAACGGAAAACATAATTATTTATCATATGGTTGTTTTGAGAAAAGGTCTCCTAAATCGAGCGACCTTTATCGAAACATTTGAGGGATGGTAAACACATTAGCCTTAATTTGGCTGTTTCTTGAAGCTCTGAGTTTTCCTCCTTGGATATTTTAACATGGAATAGAGGCGATTGTTTATATATAATATGAAGTAAGAGAACTTCAGCTACTTGAATTTTTGTTATGAAAGTTTTCCATCTTAGCCTGTAGATACAAACTTATAAAAAGACTAAAAAACTATTCAGATCGAGAACTAAATTTTTGTAGAGTTCCCTAGCTTTTCTTTTCCCGGAAAAATAGTAGAGATTGCAAAAATCAAGTGAAAAGCGCGCCAGCTGTGATTAACGCCTTGGACAACCGGAAGTCGGTCACATACTTTCTTTACGTCGCGTAGCAAGTTACCAAACAAAAATATAATTTTTAGATACCTCTCCCGATACCTTCGTTGCTTATTAGAGCAGTGAAAAATATATTTATAGTCGAAGCTTTTGAAAAATTGCTTAATTTGTTATTTAGCAAAATTTATTGTTAACATTTCGGGATTGATACCACGATTATTTAATGCAACAACTACAAATGATTTGTCTCTACATGACTCATTAAAGCTATTTCACCGCTGACCACTCATATCTCGGACTACATTTCTTGCCCCGCTCGTCGCCCGTGATATAGTAGTAACTCCCATCGCTTGTTGCGCTTCACGGCATTGACACGGGGAACATTTCGGAACGCTATTTTACTTCAAGTTTTCATTACTAGTTGAAGCTTTACCACAGGAAAAATCAGATTTATCTGGAGAAGAGGAGATAATTCCTTCCTCGAAGGACACTTACAAAGGATCCTAAAGCCGTCTTATACTGTTTCGTGCGGTTCGTTGTCATAATCCGTTACCTCAGCTACAACAAGATCAGTTGGCGAATAATTTTGTGAGTCATTCTGGTATGAACGGAAGCCCAGATCAATCCAGTGTATCTTTAGGCCAAGTAAGTACTGATTTTTTCGTAGTCATATGTAAACGTAGTGGCTGGCTTCTGCATTGATATTTCGTGGCTGTCAAACGGTAGATGTGCTTTTCCTTCCTGCCAAATCTAATGTCATCTTGAATTGGGTTTTCTCCCTCTTAAGTACGAAGCTGTATTCGTGAAAATGAAAAGGCATTGCTCTAAAACTCGACGGAAAATGAAATATATTGTCGATCCTTGGCCATTGCTGTGATTTTCCCTGTTGTTTTGTTGATGAGCCATTCCTGAACATCACCGAACTCTCAGTACGGTGGTATTTTAATCAGGGTAACTTATCTTGACAGCCTCTTATTTTGTCTAACCTTGCTTCACTTGACTATGTTTCTTTTTGGGGATGGAAAATCTGTTGTGCGTTTAATTTTCCGAAATTTGTTGGTCCCGTTATTAGTTGTTTTTGATCGTATTTAGCTTACAATAGGCTCCTTGCACTAAGAAGTCGCGCGATCTTTTCCGCCATGTTGGAGGGCAAACAAATCGGTTGCTACGGAAACAGTGGCTGCCTCGTGAGACGACGAAAAGGGAGGGACGGAAATATTTGCTCTACTTGCTTCTTTGTTTCGGAACAAAACGATCTTTATCCACTGAGAACTCTCAAAAAGAGCGACTGTAATAGTTGCAGACCTACTGATGTATTCGATTTGTCGGAAAGCTCCATATTTGCTCGTGTTTTCGCGTTCGTATAATCCGCACTTTGCCAAATGGTATGTCATATCTTTTTTTTTAAACTCCCTTTCAACGCCGGTTTTGTCTATTTTGTAAGTTGATATTGTTAGGCGATGATAGTCGAGTTAATGTAGTTTCCAGAATGGTAGCGAATAAAACATTTCTGAGTGAAGGTGAGAAAAAATAAGTTTGTTTACTTGTATCCTCACCATATACTGGTTCTATTTCAGATAAAGGGATCACAGAGTGTTGTGGAATTTTAGATCTTTTGGAGCCTAATAAAAGTGTGATGGCTGATAAGGGTTTTAATATTGATGATCTATTATGTAGTAAAGGGGTAAAGCTAAACCTTCCACCATATCTTTTAAATCGTGCACAGTTTTCGCCAGAGGAAGTCAAAGAAACAAAAACCATAGCCAAAATCCGGATTCATGTGGGGAGGGCCATATGCCGAATTAAAGAATACCATCTTTTCGACAATGAAATTCCTTTGTCACTTTTGGGCACTGTTAATCAGATGTGGACAGTGGCATGTTTGCTTGTAAATTTTCAGGGACCATTAATTTTGAAAAATAATCTGTCTTAGCAGGTGCCACAGGGTGTTATCATTATACATATTACAGTGATGTAAGTGTTCTCACAAAAAATAGTTAAAATAAAACATGTCAACCTTATCTTTACATTCTTGGGAAAAAATGGGATCAAATACTGTTCTTTGGCAAAAAAACAAATCATCATTGATGTGACAGAAAAAGTCACACCAATCCAAGCCAGAAGTACCTAATTGGCATTGTTCTTGTAAATAATATGCATGTTTCTTGTTTAGGATTAATTCATTTGAAGTGGGGTCATTCTTAAAGTAAGCCACATCATCTAAGTTGGTTGTTCCTTCCTGGACAACCTTTGTCTCAAAGAAGCCATAGGGACTTGATGAACCATTTTGAGCTGCCTCAATATCTTAAACCTTCCTGTGTGGAAAACTTCCAAGCCAGGGGCATTTTGGATTTATTACCAGACCACTTGAGTACAAGTTTACCATCCCTTTCTTTGCTTTAGTGGCATATATGGATGCTGCTCTTCCCCCCATTTCTATAGCGGGTTCATAGCAGCTGTCTGTACAAGCCTAGATGGCTGAAGTTGTTCAACAAGAGTATCAAAATTAGAAATTCTCTTTGTCACTGTTCCAAACTTGCTTGCAGTGATTCTTTTTTTTCTTAATGAATGCCAGAGGTCACTTTCATCCTGTTCTCTCATTTTTTCTTCTAAAGCATGTACCATCTCTAAAGTGACTGACAGTGACTCTAACTTGCTGGTTTGCTACTGTTCAAACAAATTGACTCATTGTTCTTAAACCTTTTACCTGCATTAGGAAGGGGTAGCTTGGGGAATGAGGTGTGGGCAGAACCATTTATGACATATTTTTCTGTGAGCCTTTGTTGGTAAGATATTACAGACCCCTTTGGTACCATTCCAAATTTGGTTTGTACAGAAGGAAGATGTGAGCTTGCAAGTTTCCAGATCTGGTAACAAATTCCACAGCAAAGGCTCAGGATTTAGATTTTTGAGTTTAGCTTTTTGATCAGGGCTCAGAATATGATACTGGGATGCAGGTGAGTACAGAGTGGTTTTAATGAATTTATTATAGTTTGCACCCTCCTGAGGCATCTTCACCATCAAGGTGTCCACACATTGAGGATTTATGTGTTTCCCTCTGGGAACACTCCATTGCTGCACCATCATAGTATATGTCAGATCATCAGGTAAGCTCTTTAGCCCAAGTTGCTTAAAGTGTGACAAGTAAAAAAGATGGCCCACAACATGGTGACAAATCCCTCCAACACCTGCTACACAAGAACACTTTCCAGACACTGTTGTTTGATCCATACCAATTATCACTTGAAGGGAATGTGGTGTTTCATTTTTCTTCATCGATCTGTAGCATCTGGCCAAAACAAATGCCTCCGAGTCACTATATGTAACTGAAATTTGTAAAATTAATTGGAATCAATCTTTACCACTTTTTAAGGAATGGTTTCATAACATGAAAGGCGAAAACATCAGCAACTTTCAGGAGACTACACCAATTTATTTACCAGTGCACTTACTTTTGATGTTATGGAGATATCCTGGTTCTGCAAAATATTTGTAAACTTTTGCAGTGCTTTCACAACCCATTCAACGTGTTGCATATTTCTCTACATCGGTGAAGGTTATACTCGGTAAATGTGAGGGTCCACACTTGGATTACTGAGAAAATCGGTCCAATCAAACAAAGCTAAATAGCGTCAACCTTCGGTAAGTTTCGCATTTTGTAGACATGCAACTAGACTACAATTCTTGACAATCTTTACCTAACCCAAAGAAAGAGCAGAACTCTTGCGAAAAATCGAATAAATGAATGAATGAATCAGTTGATAGGATTAAGCTTAAATAAACTTTCGCCTGCCATTCATTCGTTCCCGACGCATTAGAAGTAAAAGTGAATACAAATGTTCGATCACAGAAGCTCTTTGGGCATTATGCAAATTTGACGAGTGGATAAAGATCGTTTTGTTCCAAAATAAAGAAGCTAATAGTGCAAATATTTGTGTAACTGACCTTTCGTGACCCCACGAGGGAGCCATAGTTTCCCGTAGCAACCGATTTGTTTGCCCTCCAACATGGCGAAGAAGATCATGTGACTTCTTAGTGCAAGGAGCCTATTAATTTTTTGTTTATTATTATGGTATATTGAAGCATACAGCGTCTTCTTTGAAGCTGCTTTTAATGGTGGAATTTAAAGGAACTCGGCTAAAGTTATTGTATCGAACATGTCTGCATCAGTTTGTTCAGTTTTGATTGTATTTTTAATTTGTAATTCGAGTTTTGATCTCATAACTTCAAATAATTCAAACCAATGTACTGTACTTTTTTTGCTTTAGCTACCTGTCTTGTTTTCATATAAATTTTTTACTACTTGTTTTGTTAAGTTGAGATTATGGGTTAATGAAAAGGAAGTTGTCTCTTTTATGTGCTCCATAGTTTACAGCTTGTCTGAATGAGACTATTCTCATCCAGGAATATGACATCAACTTAGTGTTCTGATTGTTTGGTTATTATTGTAACAACTGTCCGGGAAAGTTGTGTTATGAATTGATGGATGATGATTAACTACCCAGATCAAAATTCCACATGGAAGATTTATAGTAAAGTGAGTGGAGTGGAAGTATGGAGATGTCTTGTTTACTCAATATGCATGGGGAAATGAGGAAAATAGTTTAGAAATTTTGGTGTTGCCTTTTGCTTTCAGAGTCTTTGGTTTTTCCTAGAAGTCTGAGGGGTTGTCCTAATAACTCTTAATTTGTTAACTTTTGGTAAAGGTTTATTGGAAGTTATGAGGTTATTGTGATCACTTGAAATGCCTTAAGTGGTCTGCAAAAGTTTATATACAGTGGTGCTTAATTGATCTCGAGTTTTCTACAAAATCTTTGATTTTGTAACTGAGTTTGTCTTTTGGATATTCATCAATTCCAACTATTTTTATTTATACTCTTTCTAACATTTGCTACCATAATTGTAACAACTTTTACTCATTATTTTCAGTAGGATTCATTGTGTCTTAAACATTGGTTTCTAGTATTGTATACCTCATAGCTTTGTGATAAAAAGGTATATTTGAGTAGATCTGTTTCTAATCAACTGCTGTATTATTTCCTTTCCAGCAGGCATCAGGATTGGCTCAGCCTCCAACAGCAGACCCTGAGAAACGAAGATTAATACAACAACTAGAAGTTCTGCTTCATGCACAGAAGTGCCAACGTCAAGAACAACAGGCCCAAAATGGGGCTGTAAAACCCTGCAATTTACCTCATTGTCGAACTATGAAGATTGTCCTGAACCACATGACAACGTGTACTGCTGGAAAAACATGTCAAGGTTTGGCAAACCTTTTTGTGATGTAGAGAACTAGATTATGAATTTGTTTATTCTAGGACTTTAAATTTGTCTTGTGAAAACATTTTTTGAGCACTGAATAAGTAAAACTCAATCTCTGAAATTTGTGTGCACAATCAAGCCCACAAACAACAGTTGGTCCTTGGAGAAGTGTTTGGTTAAACTTCAGGTTTCTTTATTGTAAGGCTTCGCCTGGTTGGACACTGACTATGGATTTCTGATGGCAAAAAATATTATTTAATTTGGAACAGGTTGTTAAATCATGGAAGAATTAAGCTTTTGATCAACTGAATTATTGTTAGAATTCTTTTGAGGCTGTTAATGAAACTATGTAATATTAAATAGTCATCGTACAAAAGCATCTGAACTTAGGACATGTTAGTTTTATCCATACTCTGGTTGCAAGAGCTAACTAAGCAGACAAATACTGGAGAAGTCTTCTTATTTGCATTTACCCCATTACTTAAACACGAAGGTGCACTATAAAAGGAGCCTTAGGTCCCACTGGACCATTTGTCAATCAACTGTCGTGTGATGTAGAACTCTTAGGGTCATGTCAGCTTGAGCTACAGCTACTCCAAAGCAGTGAAAAGCGGGCGCATTCCTCAAAATTGTTTTATGTCTTCATCACAATACAAGAAGTTTTGAGATTTGTATTTCCTTTCTCCAATGGAAACTGTCTTTATTTGTGGCGGTAAATTTGAGATTGAAGTAGGTGGTTCGCATGTTACCTCGTGCCACCATGCTGGTGGAAGTAAACAATAGATATCTCGTTAGCTCCTTTTGTTCATCTACCAGCATTTAAATTTGATCCGCACACTTCAACGGTGAGTGACAAATGAGCCTAGCTAGTATGCCTTCGTGTTTAAGTAATAGTTATGGAAGGAGACTTATTATGGGAAAAACTAGTTTATTTTAAAGTGATTTTGTGCAGCCATATGAGTTTCTTGTCTGGTGAAAACAAGTTGGTGCCTGAACAAGTGACCTGCCTTTTGACAAAAATTGTGTTGGTTTGTATATATCAAGTTGTTTTACCTAATCTTATGTTAATGTTTCAGTTGCCCTTTGTGCTTCTTCAAGAGAAATTATTTCACACTGGAAAAACTGCATGAGACAGGACTGCCCAGTTTGCCTCCCTTTGAAGCATGCATCAGATAACAGAAATGGAGGTAATAGACAGTCCATTCTTGTTATCATTGTATTGCCATTTATTCTATTAATTGACATCATCTCTTATTTGTATGCAAAGTGTTTCCCATCCATTCTTTATCTTTTCTTTATTAAGCTACAAATGGAGAACCACGGTTGCAGCCCTATCCTGGTAAGGGAAGGCTTCAAAATTGTTTTTGTGTCTATCCTGCTGATTGTGCTGATGTTTCATTTTAAGCAGGCACTGTGTTAGTATTGTAGATATTTGATTATCTAAAGTTCTTTTTTTAAGAGGGAATTGCAGAGTGTGTTTTTGGGAAATAGAATTGACTTTTCACCCTTTGCAAAAAGAATGAAGGAATATTTTAAGTATAATGGTGATACAATGTTTTTCTTGAATGGAAGTGTCTATGATTTAGATGAGGTTGAAATGTATTTTTTCGATTCGACTTGGATATAGATCAACAACAAGGACAAGGTGATGATAAGGAACGACCGCAACTCAGCGCGCAGGAAGAACGACGATTGAAGATTCAGCGCTGTATACAGCACTTGGTACATGCCACTCACTGCAGAGAGCTTAATTGTCAATTGACAAGTTGTGCTAAGATGAAGCGTGTTGTAGAGCACACGAAGACGTGCAAACGCAAAACTGGTGGAGGATGTCGCATTTGTCAAGAGCTCATTCATTTGTGTTGTTATCATGCAAAGCGCTGCGTAGAGAGAGAGTGTGTGGTACCATTCTGCCGACTCATTAAACTCAAGCTCAGACAACAACAAACACAGCAAAGATTAGCTCAATCCCAGACTCTTCGCAGAAGAATGGCTGCAATGCAGCGTCAGGGAATGCAGCCTCCACCTCCCATGCCAAGCCAGACAAGATACAGTAGTGCTTAATTGATCTCAAGTTTTCCACAAAATCTTTGATTTTGTTACTGAGTTTGTCTTTCATTTGTGTTGTTATTTGTGTTAAAAGTACTGAAGCATGCTCTGACGCGGCTATCATGTTTCAACTGACTTTCAACGATGCAAACGCTACCTATCAATTCTACTTGATAAATTTTCATCTAATATTTAAAGAATAATGGTTTTGAAAACAGAAAAAGAATATCACTTACTTCTAACTTGCTAAGAATGTGAACCAAGACACTTCATGATGCCCAAGGGTTGATTTATAAAACTGTAAGCCTTCGTTTAGGTTGAACAAACATTTCAAATATTCATGCTTCTCAGAACTCTTTACATAATCATAATCATAAGAGGGTGAAAGTGAAAGGTTTAACTGAGTGAATAATTGTATAATTGGTAAGTGTCATGGTCACCTTATAGAAGCTGTTCTCATAATTTGTTTAATTCTTTCAACTGGAATCAAAGAATTTGTGTAATAGGAGCTAGGAGAATTTGCACATTAATACTCATGCTTAACTATTAAAAAACCTCAAAACTGTTCTATCTGTCATACTATAAAGAGTAAATATTGCAAAGTATTATATGGTGCACCTTCTGTTAAAAGGGTTACCAAAGGAAATCTCGCCAATCTGGTCATAGGAAATGAACAATAAATCCCACTAAGTTCATGTCTGTTTCCTGTAATGTATTTGGTTAATTTTGTTAAAGCAAACTTACTAACAGTAGTGTCATTGTAAATCCCAACTTCCATGACCATCTTTTTTTTTTATGTAGGATCATATAGGATGTAAATATAAAAATTGCCAATTAAATTTTTTGTCAGCAGACAAATGAATGCTTAATTTACTTAATTTTAATTACCCAAATAAGTCAAATAATTATATGCGCCAAAAAAAAAAAAAAAAAAAAACCATGAGAATTTTGTTGATTTATTTTTATAGCTCTAAGAAATGTTGATTCATTAAGGTCTAATAGTTAGCTCAGGGCATAAACTTTAAAGTGTATGTTATATATACTCTTGCAATAGCTGTTTGCTCATAGGCTAAGAACGTGTTATTAAGGGAGAACATTTCTCTGTAAGTAAGTCAAGAAGAATTAAAAGACAAAAGATGTTGTTTGGTCAGTGGTTGGTTCCTCCTTCCTCCCTTCCCTTTAACTCATACGAAAACGTTGGGAGCGATCTATGCCATGTCCAGTTTCCAGATGTCTACTTATTCAAAATGGAATTAAAAACTCAAAAATTGAAGTTTTCAGTAGAATGTGTCTGAGGTCGGAAGCATTTTGTTTGAGGTCCACTGCAGTACAATCTTCATCAACAACAATGAAAAACTGCAGCATATTTGCTCGCCAGTAATGTGAAACCTTTTGAGGTCTGTGTTCAGGTTCCTTAATACTTGATAAATTACGATAAATCCATTTTAACAATAAGGGAGCCTGGTTTAAGGCTTGCTAATGGACAACTTTCAATATAATTGTTTTTTTTTAATGACTCAAATGTCGGAAGATCCATTCAAGGTCCTGCAGGTGATAAATCTCAGAAAACCAATTCTTCATGTTTCGGTTCTCCCCTCCATTTTCTTGTGAGTGCTCCCGTTGGTACTCCCTCCAATGAACTATACGGGAATGTCCTGCTCAGTAAGGGGGCGTGACAGATGAGATAAAATTTCAGCTTCGTGTGTTTCTTAACAATGAACGAAGCACGATCATCAGACTTGTATTTCCGATCGGCTAGAAGTTTTTGGGTTACATGAACAAATAAGCTTTGTGCAAAAGCAGGTTTTTTATATTCACGTCGCTTTACCTACACTCCCCCCCTCCCCCCACCTTTGGAATTGGAACAGGGTAAACGTAAACTTCCTGTCAGGCAACTTACAGATCACCGGATTTACCTATGCCACTTTCCCGCCCCCTCCCCCCTCATAACCCCTTTGTTATGAGGAGCACCAAAGCGTGTTTGCCCGGTTGCAGCAATCATTTTTCATTGCCTTGCATAAGTCGATCAAAACCAAAGATGTAATCAAAAATTCTGAAACGATACCTATCCCACAATATTCTCTTAAGGACTAAAATAGCAACAATTGCAATAGATTATTCAATTTAATGCTAAGCGCGGGAAAACGTTCAACTGATAAAAAGCGCGGGAAAATGCACATAAAGTGTTGTTCGGATATCAATGAGAGATTCTCTTAAGCCTCATTTGACTGCACTAATAAACACGTACTTCTCCATACCCCTCTTTCCCTGTTTGTCGTATCATATTCCTTGAAGCTTTCAATGGTCCGAAAATAAGATTGAAAGTCTTGATGCGGTGTTACTAAACCGGGAACACCAATATTCAATACTACTTATCACAGACTCCATGAATTCCTTTGAGTGGTTTATATAGTTTTTGAATGAGTCAGAAACGATTATGTAGAGAGCTGTCTACTGCCTTGTCCTTATCCCCATGAGTTATCAGTGCCGGGATAATTCACTTGGACGTGGGTTCCATTCACTTCCGCTCTTTCGGCTCACAGCGATGTTATCGGTTTCCCTCTTGTTTTTCTGACAATAATAAAGAAAAAAATTTTAAAAAATTATTTTTAAGTATTTGTATTGAAAAATACACGTAATTCAAAAACGGCATTTGAATCTGTCAAGATGTACAAACCTTTGAAGGAGGGATGCCGAAAAAGCTTTGGGTTAGCAAAAATACAATGGTTTTGGGCAACATATTGAAAACTGAAGATTGAATTTTGCAGGAAGTCACATTTACAAAGTCTCTATGCCATTTCTCGCAAGGAAATTCGTTAATGGACCGGTGAGGGACATTTTTTAGTCTCCTCTTAATACTCGCTATTGTGTCTTTGTATTCCTTTTAAATATTAATGAACTGTGATGTCGTGACCTTCAGTCAGCGCTACTTTGATCGCTGAACGAGTAAAAAGTGATGAACAATTTAAACCTTTTTGGAAGATGAACATTAATGGTCAGTCGCTATGCAGGGTTTCTTTTTTATTCTGGTAATACCTTCAATGCTGTCCTGCAGATTCATGCCGATAAAACTCGTTAGAACGAAAGAGCTTCGCGTTTTCTTTTGTGATTGCGTGCATACGGAATATCGATCACAGATTTTGTGTAAGTGAAAAAATTTTACTCGCGCCATTATAAGAAATCTCGAAAGCCAGCATGCAAGTAAGTAAATTGACTTGTACCTATTCTGTCAGGGAAAGTTTGCCCATATTCCTCAGTAACGTAAGGACCAGCTTTTTGGTCAAGAGGGTAACTCACAAATTAGGCAATTAGGGTAAATAACTTTCAATCACTTTTATGAAGAACGTCCTCTTTACTGACATCTAGTTTTAAGAATGCTTTTCTCTCGCAAGCGAGAAAAAAAAATTCCTCTTACTTCCAATATGAGTGGGATTGAAGTGTGATGCAACTCCTTCCGGTTGCGTGCTGCCTGTTATGGGATGAACACCAAAGCGAGGTTATTCTATTGTTTTCTTCGGCTCCAGGCTCCAAATTTATTGTCATAAATTAAAATTAATGACGATTAAGGGCCGCAATGCATGCTGGTGGGGCTGGGCCCCCCCGCGCTGTTGAGCCATCGCTTGTTGCGCTTCACGGCATTGACACAGGGAACATTTCGGAACGCTATTTTACTTCAAGTTTTCGTTACTAGTTGAAGCTTTACGACAGGAAAAATCAGATTTATCTGGAGAAGAGGAGATAATTCCTTCCTCGAAGGACACTTACAAAGCATCCTAAAGCCGTCTTATACTGTTTTGTTCGGTTCGTTGTCATAATGCTGTGAGAACGACAATGGTGAGCGGCCATGATTTTGTTTTTACTTCTGCGTTAATTTTGTGGTAGTACGGCTCGTTGTGACTTCATTCCATCGGAGAAATTCTTTTGTTCAGTCAGATTAGTAATCTACTGATTGGATTTATTTTCAGGGGACGAAGGCGCTTCGCCGTTTTCAAGGCGATGACTATGTATGATCAACAAGTCGTTTTCGTGTAGTGGGTTTTTGTATTGTAGTAGTAATGGCCGAGCAACTGGTAGACGGGCCACCGAACAAGCGACCGAAAATAGGAGCCCCAGACACACCAACCGACAATGCTGGTGAATATAATGTTAAATGATTTTTTTCTTGTGTTTATGTGCGGTTTAAGTTTGCAGTTGTACTGAGTTCTTGAGGTCTATGTTCCGTTCCTTTAACTTATTTAAATTGCCGTCTTCCCTTTAAAGAGTTCAATTGGAAGTTTATGGAAGACCTGGATGCCAGTTTACCCGATGAACTTGGTGGACCCGCGATGATTCCCAATTCTGATGGTCTAACTAATGGTGAAACAACAGCTGATGTTTCAAGTGCTACCTCGAGTTTGCAGCAAATTCTTCAATCGAATGTTCCCCTGTCAAGTGGCGCGAGCTCTACGCTCAACACCAGTGCCATCTCTTCGACAGTTAGCGTATCTAGTCCTGATAGTCCATCGTTGACTACTTTAACATCAGTTAAAAGTCCGGCAGTGAACAATTCTTTGTCCTCTCCTCCTCAAATGCCGGTTAGTACGAGTGGGACTCCTACTCCAGCGACACCGCTCACTTCATCCAGTGACCTCCATCTTGGAAGTGTTGGTTTGAGTCCTGCCCCGTCATCGTCTCTGCCGATGTCAACAGTGAACTCGGCATTGCAGAGTAAGGTGGCGAGGGATGCAAGACTGCAAGTTGCAGCCCAGTATGGTAATAATTCGCTCGATATGAACATGCTTGCCAATAACAACGCAATGATGGGATCTATGAATGGGCCCAGCTCAGCGACTCAATCGATCGCTTTGAATACAGTGGCACACGAAATCGGAGCGACATTTTCTCGAACTACTAATATGAACGTGAGTAATTCCGGGAGCAATCCCTTTCAAAATCCGTTACCTCAGCTACAACAAGATCAGTTGGCGAATAATTTTGTGAGTCATTCTGGTATGAACGGAAGCCCAGATCAATCCAGAGTATCTTTAGGCCAAGTAAGTACTGATTTTTTCGTAGTCATATGTAAACGTAGTGGCTGGCTTCTGCATTGATATTTCGTGGCTGTCAAACGGTAGATGTGCTTTTCCTTCCTGCCAAATCTAATGTCATCTTGAATTGGGTTTTCTCCCTCTTAAGTACGAAGCTGTATTCGTGAAAATGAAAAGGCATTGCTCTAAAACTCGACGGAAAATGAAAAATATTGTCGATCTTTGGCCATTGCTGTGATTTACCCTGTTGTTTTGTTGATGAGCCATTCCTGAACATCACCGAACTCTCAGTATGTTGGTATTTTAATCAGGGTAACTTATCCTGACAGCCTCTTATTTTGTCTAACCTTGCTTCACTTGACTATGTTTCTTTTTGGGGATAGAAAATCTGTTATGCGTTTAATTTTCCGAAATTTGTTGGTCCCGTTATTAGTTGTTTTTGATCGTATTTAGCTTACAATTAATTTTTTGTTTATTATTATGGTATATTGAAGCATACAGCGTCTTCTTTAAAGCTGCTTTTAATGGTGGAATTTAAAGGAACTCGGCTAAAGTTATTGTATCGAACATGTCTGCATCAGTTTGTTCAGTTTTGATTGTATTTTTAATTTGTAATATTTTGAAATTTGGCCCTAAGTTTTGATCTCGTAACTTCAAGTAATTCGAACCAATGTACTGTACTTTTTTTGCTTTATCTACCTGTCTTGTTTTCATATAAATTTTTTACTACTTGTTGTGTCAAGTTGAGATTATGGGTTAATGAAAAGGAAGTTGTGTCTTTTATGTGCTCCATAGTTTACAGCTTGTCTGAATGAGACTATTCTCATCCAGGAATATGACATCAACTTAGTGTTCTTATTGTTTGGTTATTATTGTAACAACTGTCCGGGAAAGTTAGGTTATGAATTGATGGATGATGATTAACTACCCAGATCAAAATTCCACATGGAAGATTTATAGTAAAGTGAGTGGAGTGGAAGTATGGAGATGTCTTGTTTACTCATTATGCATGGGGAAATGAGGAAAATAGTTTTGAAATTTTGGTGTTGCCTTTTGCTTTCAGAGTCTTTGGTTTTTCCTAGGAGTCTGAAGGGTTGTCCTAATAACTCTTAATTTGTTAACTTTTGGTAAAGGTTTATTTGAAGTTATGAGGTTATTGTGATCACTTGAAATGCCGTAAGTGGTCTGCAAAAGTTTATATACAGTGGTGCTTAATTGATCTCAAGTTTTCTACAAAATCTTTGATTTTGTAACTGAGTTTGTCTTTTGGATATTCATCAATTCCAACTATTTTTATTTATACTCTTTCTAACATTTGCAACCATAATTGAAACAACCTTTGCTCATTATTTTCAGTAGGATTCATTGTGTCTTAAACATTGGTTTCTAGTATTGTATACCTCATAGCTTTGTGATAAAAAGGTATATTTGAGTAGATCTGTTTCTAATCAACTGTGGTATTATTTCCTTTCCAGCAGGCATCAGGATTGGCTCAGCCTCCAACAGCAGACCCTGAGAAAAGAAGATTAATACAACAACAATTAGTACTTCTGCTTCATGCACACAAGTGCCAACGTCGAGAACAACAGGCCCAAAATGGGGCTGTAAAACCCTGCAATTTACCTCATTGTCGAACTATGAAGAATGTCCTGAACCACATGACAACGTGTACTGCTGGAAAAACATGTCAAGGTTTGGCAAACCTTTTTGTGATGTAGAGAACTAGATTATGGATTTGTTTATTCTAGGACTTTAAATTTGTCTTGAGAAAACATTTTTTGAGCACTGAATAAGTAAAACTCAATCTCTGAAATTTGTGTGCACAATCAAGCCCACAAACAACAGTTGGTCCTTGGAGAAGTGTTTGGTTAAATTTCAGGTTTCTTTATTGTAAGGCTTCACCTGGTTGGACACTGACTATGGATTTCTGATGGCAAAAAATATTATTTAATTTGGAACAGGTTGTTAAATCATGGAAGAATTAAGCTTTTGATCAACTGAATTATTGTTAGAATTCTTTTGAGGCTGTTAATGAAACTATGTAATATTAAATAGTCATCGTACAGAAGCATCTGAACTTAGGACATTTTAGTTTTATCCATACTCTCTGGTTGCAAGAGCTAACTAAGCAGACAAATACTGGAGAAGTCTTCTTATTTGCATTTACCCCACTACTTAAACACGAAGGTGCACTATAAAAGGAGCCTTAGGCCCCACTGGACCATTTGTCAATCAACTGTCGTGTGATGTAGAACTCTTAAGGTCAAGTGAGCTTCAGCTACAGCTACTCCAAAGCAGTGAAAAGCAGGCGCATTCCTCAAAATTGTTTTATGTCTTCATCACAATACAAGAAGTTTTGAGATTTGTATTTCCTTTCTCCAATGGAAACTGTCTTTATTTGTGGCGGTAAATTTGAGATTGAAGTTGGTGGTTCGCACGTTACCTCGTGTCACCATGCTGGTCGAAGTAAACAATAGATATCTCATTAGCTCCTTTTGTTCATCTACCAGCATTTAAATTTGACCCGCACACTTCAACGGTGAGTGACAAATGAGCCTAGCTAGTATGCCTTCGTGTTTAAGTAATAGTTATGGAAGGAGACTTATTATGGGAAAAACTAGTTTATTTTAAAGTGATTTTGTGCAGCCATATGAGTTTCTTGTCTGGTGAAAACAAGTTGGTGCCTGAACAAGTGACCTGCCTTTTGACAAAAATTGTGTTGGTTTGTATATATCAAGTTGTTTTACCTAATCTTATGTTAATGTTTCAGTTGCCCATTGTGCTTCTTCAAGACAAATTATTTCACACTGGAAAAACTGCATGAGACGGGACTGCCCAGTGTGCCTCCCTTTGAAGCATGCATCAGATAACAGAAATCGAGGTATTAGACAGTCCATTCTTGTTATCATTGTATTGCCATTTATTCTATTAATTGACATCATCTCTTATTTGTATGCAAAGTGTTTCCCATCCATTCTTTATCTTTTCTTTATTAAGCTTTTGTTGATATCTTTTATGGTTTAAAGTGAGTTGCTATGACCAAGGCTATCTTTTTTTTTCTTTCATCAAAGCTCAAGGAAGTGTTCGAGGCATTGAAAGCGCATATGAAGCTCTTGGTATTACTCTAGCAACAAATGGAGAACCACGGTTGCAGCCCTATCCTGGTAAGGAAAGGCTTCAAAATTGTTTTTCTGTCTATCCTGCTGATTGTGCTGATGTGTTATTTCAAGCAGGCACTGTGTTAGTGTTGTAGATATTTGATTATCTAAAGTTCTTTTTATAAGTGGGAATTGCAGAGTGTGTTTTTAGGAAATAGAATTGACTTTTCACCCTTTGCAAAAAGAATGAAGGAATATTTTAAGTATAATGGTGATACAATGTTTTTCTTGAATGGAAGTGTCTATGATTTAGATGAGGTTGAAATGTATTTATTTATAGTAGGAGCACATGCAAATCTACTGAGATCAGATCCTTCAATGCAATTGACAGCAGATAACAGATCATTTGGTGAAACATCAGTTACAGCAACAAGGTAAGGGGTATCTGAGTTGAATAGTATTGTAAGTTTGGTTTGCTTCATTTGAGTTGTGTTTAGTAACCTGCCGTCCACAAAATTTCAATCTTCTTAAATCTGTATTTATTATTCATTGTGGAAAGAGAAATAATTGTCAATTCTCTCTTTTAGTACAACTGCAAGTGGCAATCGGGGTCCTAAAGAGTGGCATCAGCATGTTACACCAGATCTCAGGAATCATCTTGTACACAAACTGTAAGTCATATATCATAATTGTGTTCTAATAACCGACTTCTTAAGCTATGCTGATTGTTCAAGGTATAACAAGTTTATCAAGAGAGTTTGAGCATAAAGTATCTAGTTGTTGGAGTTAACATTTGATGGTTAATGAAAATGCATCTCAGTGTAGTTCTGGATTGAAACTGTGTGTTGCAGGGTCACTGCCATCTTCCCAACTCCAGTGCATGATCCAGCTGCTCTCAGAGATCGGCGAATGGGGAACCTTGTTTCCTATGCAAGGAAAGTAGAGGGTGATATGTATGATACAGCAAATAGCAGGGTAAGTTGTGACTTGAAGTTGTTCAACTATGTACTTGATGCTTTTCCCTTTAGATTTGTTCTTATCCTTATCAAGTTATTTTCACTGAAGGATTTTTTTAGCAAACTGTCATGTGCAACTGCTATCTAGAAAGGACAGAGAGAAATGCCAAATCAACATTCTTGTTATACTTATATTACAAAATCTCCCCTTCTATACATTGTAAACCTTAGCAATTCAGCCCATGCTGCTATTAGGTATTGAATAAACCATTCTTCTTCTTCTTCTTCTTCTTCTTCTTCTTGTAGGAGGAATATTACCACTTATTAGCAGAGAAAATATACAAAATTCAAAAAGAGCTGGAAGAGAAACGACAAAGAAGAATAAATCAGCAAATGAGGGGAGGCCTGACTTCATCGCAGCGTAAGTGAGCTGTAGAGGCTTTACCTACATTTTCAAACTCTAAAAAATCACAGTGGGGATGAATGTGATTGAGTATGTTTTTGAGATCGTAACCTAAGAAACTAATCAGTCTTTTTTTTTTTTGTCTTTTCAGTCCCATTTCCTCAACTAAATGGAGACCTTGGAGGTCCCCAAATACCCTCAGTTGCAGCAGCTGCTGCTCAGGCACAGGCTGCGGCAGTGGCGGCTGTACATCAAAAGTTTGATGCACTTGGACAATCTCAAAATTCTTCTCCCCAAGTTCCACCCATGACATCACCACCGCTACAAGGCACTTTGTCGCCTCATCTTCAAATGGCAGGTCAAGTCTCTGCCACACAACAGGCACAAACATCACAGCAGTCCACAGGGCCACTTCCAAAACAACAAGTAAAAAGTCAGATGTCTCCATCAGGGCAAATGATGACTTCTCCCCAGTCACAAGGAAAAACTCCACCTCGTGAAAGTGGGAAAAATTTGGTAGTTACAACTCAGGCTCAGTCACCTGTATCTCAAGGAGGTGCTGGGAATTCTAGTGGATATAGTTCTGCAACAGACAATGGATTATGTGCTCCTAATGCTCAGTCTCAGATGGTTAAAATAAAGACAGAGCCTACATCTCCACCTTCTGCAAATTCACAGTCAGGAAAGGTAGTTTATCTCTTATTCCTGCTAAACAGCCTGTCAAGAAATCTTGGGACTGAAGAGTAATCCTTATTTGATTTGATGTTTTCCTATTTGAAGTTCAAGTTCAGTTTTGTCATATGATCATCAAAGTGTAATCTTTCAATGTGTGGGTTAGATAGAAGACAATAACACAAACTGAAGCACAACATATACAGACAAGGCAGCCAGATCAGAATTTTTTTTTTTCAATTTCCTTGCACACCAATGCTTCTATCCTATATAGGTATAGTTCTTTTGGTTATCTTTTGTTGAGGTACTGAACTGATCAACATGCCTTATCAAGTATCTTAAAACAATTTTGACAAAAATGACATTGTTCTACTGTAATTTCAGCATCAAGATAGCACCTCAAGTTCTGCAAGTTCAACTTCTGTGGCCCAAAAAGGTTCATCTACACCTCAAATAAAGCAAGAGCCTCATCAAGGAGGGACGTCATGTTCAACTCAGTCCATACCAACTCCTGGATCCTCCTCATTATCCACGTCATCCTCATCAATACCTGCTCCTGGAACAACAAGATACCCCCTTAAGAAAGGTAAAAATGTCATGTCACTTGCCTTGAGCATGCTAGCTTATGTTTGTAAATTTTTACAACAACTTAATTGAAGAATAAAAAAACTCTCAGTGGGTTACCACAGAGAAGAATTTAACTCCTATATCAAGGTGTACCGGCCAAAATTTTTTAATATAAAAAAGTAAACATAATGGAGTCTCTCTTCTATTGAATTGGTTTGAATATTAGGGGGTTGATAATGAATTAAATAGGGCATGATGTATTTGATCCAAAAAGACAGTTTACCAGGAGTTAACTGACTCCCACAGAATCCTTTTTTTCTGTCACAGTCAATTAATGAAATAATGAGATTGTTCCATTTGTTCATCTATCTAATCACAAGATGTTGAGTTGGTTAATTTAGAGATTTATATTTATCCTCATGTGCCTGTAAATGAAAAGGTTGTCCTTTGAGCATTGGAGTGTGGAAAAGGTCTGCTGGCTTATTGTTCTTTTCTGAATCGCTTCTCTTTCAGTTTTCCTCCCAGAGGAGTTACGGATTGCACTTATGCCTACTTTAGAGAAGTTATATAAACAAGAGCCAGATTCTCTTCCATTCAGACAGCCTGTGGACCCCAAGCTGTTGGGTTGTTTGGTTAGTTAACAACAATTTGTTTGTATTGTGTGGTTCCAGAAAATATCCATACCCTCCGTGGAAGGGATTTGCCATATGACCCCCCTACGCTCTGGATTTTCCAAAATTGGCCCCAAAATTAACCCCAAAATTAACCCCCCTCCCCTCTGGAATTTCCAAAAACTTTGCACAGCCCTGGAAATATTGCTATCTCTTATTGAAGAGAACAGATAAGTAGTTTTTTTCACTAGGAAGCCAAATTTTGTGAGTGTCATGTATTTTTAGTTGAATTCTACAACAGGTAAAGCAAATTCCTTATTTGAATTCGTGATGCGCTTGAGTCATGAACAAATTTTGAGTTTCATGTATTTTCAGCTTTTCTGTTGAATTCTACAACAGATCAGCAAATTCCTTGTGCACTCAAGTCACGAAGAAATTGTTGACAAAGTTCTTGGCCACAGGCAAATGAAATGCAAGATCGCATGGGAAATATAACTGTACTTTCTCTCACTGCATCAGGAAGAAAGCAAAGAGATCAGGACCTTGTCATGCGATCAGACAGTGCGAGTATCAAATTTCGTTGAACCAAATTTGCATATTTCAGTTAGCAGTAAAATTGCTTGTTGCTGATTTGATTGATAATAAAATTGTCATGCAAAGTTTGATGTGCTGGAAAAGACTCATGTAACTTCCTTGGGATAGAGAAACAGTCAAGTGCAGAAGAATGTAACCAATTAAAAGTTTTTTTCCATGTTTTGTGTTCTTGAAAGTTTTTGTTTCGCTGGCTAGAAAATAAACTACCAAAAGCATGTAAGATAAAAGAAATACTATTTATTCCTGACCCTAAAGGTATTGATTTGATACAATTTGAACAACTGTTTAAAATCTGGCACTACCCAAACTTTAGAACTGTTTTGTGAACTGTTTTCTTGAAGCTTGGCCTAAAGACTTAAAAATGCATTGCTGGAGGCATCAGTCCGATCTTTTCACGTTAAATGGATTATTGTTCGTGCCTTTGCGAACTGATCACAAAGTTGTTCATGAACCATGGGGGCAAGTACATTTATTTAGTTTTAAACGGAGATTATTCCGAAAGTGTTCTTTTGCTGCTCTATCATCACCTCAAGATAAACGCCACTGCCGAAATGCATGAATGTGAACCTGCGGTAAAAGTGAATATCCCTTACAAATAAGAACTAGTGTGACTGAAAACTGAAAGATAAAAGATTTGCAAATAACTGCGGGGTTTACTGAACATAAAATTCATGTTTTTAAATGAGTTTCAAGTAGGTCATAAATCACTCTTGCTTTGAAGGAAAAAAGAGGTTGACTGAACATAAAATTGATGTTTTTATACAAGTTTCAACCAGGTCATTAATCACTCGTATTTTATATCTTTGCAAATAAATAGTCATGGCAAGTTTTTGTGTTTTTTCTTTGTTACTCTCTTATGCGTCACAAGAACCCTCTGGAAATAATTCCCTATGGTCACCCCCCCTCCCCCCCAGAAAATTAGGCAAATTGACACCCTCCCCCCTGGAAAATCCGATCCCTTCTGTGGGGGGGGTGTGGATGTTTTCTGGAACCACACATTCTTGTTGTAGTTTCAGTTTTTGTAAAGTCAGAGTGTAAATTTGGGGTTTCTTGACTTGTACTCTATGTGATGATAGCTTTCTAGGGTTATGGTTATCTTTGAATAAAGGTTTGAAAGAAATGGTTGTTAGAGTCGCAGAGCTTTAGTCTAATTGAATTTTGTTCGTATTTGCAGGATTACTTTGAAATAGTGAGAAATCCCATGGATCTCTCTACAATTAAACGAAAACTGGATGCTGGGCAGTACAATAACCCTTGGGAGGTTTGTATGGGTATAAATGACCCACTTGTCTTATCACAGAACCTCCATCTTGGAGGTGTGCCTGGGACTAGGGGCAGGTGCTCCCTGATGAGAGCCATACACTGAGTACCGTATTTATTCATCTATAAGCCGAGCGATTTTTTTCACAAAATTTTACGAAAATCTCGAAAATTTGAGCTAGAGAAGGGTTCTCGGTTATAGCTGAGTGTTTTCCAAACATAATTTTTTCTAAACAGGAAATTCAAAGGAAACATGGATATATTCATCTATAAGCCGAGATATTGCATGCAGAAGTAAACAACAAAACAAGTTGAAGTTGGTCATTGACTTTATTTATGTGGTTGCTTCAAAAGGAACAGTTTGTTGTTTTCAGTGTGTAGTTAAATACAGCTTACTGTTTGTCCTCAGTGTTGGTGTGGAATTCATCATCCATCTCCTCATCTGTTAGTTCTGCCGCTTATTCCAAGTAGTTTGCTTTATCTTCCATGCCATGTAGAGTATGTAAGATTCTGCAGGTTTTGAATGAGTGTATAGATCTTGTGAAAGTGCTTTAAGAATTTCGAAACAGACCAATCAGAATTGCCCATTCCCATGATTGTTAAACAAACTCATCACATGTTACGGTGTTGAAATTTGCGATCATGTAAAATGAAAACTTACCTTGGCTTCTCTGCTCTGTAAACCAGGTAAGTAATCTCTCATCCAGCCGCAGATATTTCGGAGTGTGACGGCCCATCGTTGTGTGTTTCGCAGACATCTCGAGCTCTCCATTAAAGAGATTCTCTTGATCTTTCCTCAAGCGACTCACTGGTGACTTACTCTGTGGTTGTCTCGGAATTGTTTTCGACGGCAAAACTGCATTGAAACTCTTTTCTGTTTCGAAACTTTTGCGTTCATTTCAGTTTATTCAAGAATGGAATTCTCTGAATATGGTCTCGGCTTATAGCCAAGTGTTTTCAATTGTTTCAATTGTTTTCAATTGTTTGTGTTTTCAAGTGTTTCAATTTACATGTTTTAAGAACCTTCTCGATTAAAACAGACCGAAGTTTAGGGTCTCGGCTTATAGATGAATAAATACGGTAGATGTTGGGTTGGCATCAATCCAAAACAACAAATTATTAAAATGAAATATTTTCTTATTATTCATGCTGTGAATCCACTGGGGTTATTATTTCAAGCAGCTAGATGATGTATGAGGAAAACATGATTAGCTTCGTAACATGTTGTGTGTCTTTTTTAATTCACACAAGTACTGTACATGGATTTAAGTGTTACAAATGGTCAGAAAGTGGAGTGCAGTAGGAGCATTTTATCTTGTGAGTGTGTAAAGTGATTGAAGCTGATAAGCTATTTCATTGATCAGTGTAATTACTTTGTTTTTTTTGCAGTACTGTGATGATGTCTGGTTGATGTTTGATAATGCTTGGTTGTATAATAGAAAAACTTCAAGAGTGTATAAATATTGTACAAAGGTACATTTACAAGCTTTTGTTTTCTTAAATTTACTTTTCAGTTTAAATAATCTCTCCAGAGATTTGGTGCACCTTTGGATCAGTAACTATTGTAATTTTGTTGTTTGGGTGTTTACTTACCTTGGAATATTTTCCTTTTCAGTTGGCAGAAGTTTTTGAACAGGAAATTGATCCAGTTATGAAAAAATTAGGATATTGTTGTGGAAGAAAGGTAATTACATTGAACAGTGCATCACAGATGCAGCAGGAAACTTGATTAAACTTGTTTCCCTAGATAACTTGTTGTTCACTGGTCCTTCTCTATTGATCTGATTTTTTACTATCCCTTTTCTAGTATATATTTCACCCCCAAGTTCTGTGTTGTTATGGAAAGCATTTGTGTACAATTCCAAGGGATGCTACCTACTGGACATATCAAAATCGGTATGTTAACTTAGTTACGAATAAACTTCACTTTAAATGTGGGAATGAGAAAAGTGTTCCAGTCATTGTTTGAGTACCTTTTGGAGAATTTAAAAAAGATCTAAAGATATGGTCTTGAATTGAGAAATTCGTGTGCTTTTACCTTTCTTGAGAATAGTCTCCTTAGTGTAACTACCTTCAAATCAAGGTTATTGAATTCTAAATCTGATCAACCCTGATTTGTTAAGGGGCTTGTAGGGCTAAGATGTTATTATTGTGATTTTTTTTCTTTTTGCAGCTTTCATTACTGTGAACGATGCTTTGATGAGATTCCAGGTGAAGCTGTCAACCTTGGAGATGATCCCACACTGATGCAAAGGTATGATGCTCCTTGTTGTTTGCAAATTAACTTTACAACCAATGTTTTTATCTTGTTGCATAAGGTAGATATAAAACCTTGTCCACTTAACTTCATCCTACTTTTTCAGTGGTAATACAGGAGGTGTATCAGAAAGGGTCTCTATCTTTTACTCTGTTCAGGGTGAAAACAGTAAACATAATGTTAGCTGTATTACATCCTACAATTTCACATGACCCCTGTTTCCATGTTACAGCACGGTACCTAAAGGCAATTTCTCAAAAACCAAGAATGATCACCTGGACATGGAGCCGTAAGTACCCTGATTGTTCACTTTGGTATTTGTTTTATTTCTAGCTAACCTGTTTTTTTTTTTTATATTTTATTTTTATTTATATTTTTTTTCACAAATGGCGTAAAGTTTGATGCAAGTTTGTGTTCTCAGGTGAATCTTTTTTTATAGATTTGTTGATTGCATTGACTGTGGCAGAAAGGTTCATCAGATCTGTGTTCGCCACCATGAGTTTATTTGGCCAAATGGGTAAGCATGAGTGTGTTTGAATCCTGTAAGTTCTCATCATCCCTCCAATGTTTATGATGAATTAGGATGAAGGTTATGAGAGCTTAACCAAACAATGTTTGGTATGAGATACCATCAGTGTCTTACACATGTACATTTCCCATCTAATTGCAGTGAGAGCGTATTTTAATTTTTTTTTTTCCAGGAAAATTCTTTTAGCCTGCTGGTAGTTCTTGGTAAGACCAGCACAATAGCGATGCCTCATTGAACAATCTGAACAGCAAAGGTTTTTTTCTTATAGTATGTCGACCATTCAATTTTCCAGATATCAATGTGATGCATGTTTGGTGAAGAGAGGTATGAAGAGGAAGGAAAACAGGTTCACTGCAAAAAGTAAGTTCATTGTAAAGTACATATATCTTATTAACCAAGTGCGAGGGCCATACTGGGAGAATATTGGCCCAAGGTCTTGACAGTACAGACCGAGCGCAGTGTGGTCTGTACAAAAAAGACCGAGGGCCGATATTCTTCCAGTACGGTCCCGAGCAAGCTTGGTTAATAAGAGATTTATTATACGACTGAAGTTCAAAGGGACACAAGTGCGGTATCATTCGGGACCACTTAGGACAGTGCCCGGTCCAATACTAAGAGAATTTTGACCGGCAATAGAGCATTTTCATTGGTTGATTTTAGTTATTGGCCCTCTGACTGCCCGAGTCATGTAATAATTTTGTGTATTTCATGTGAAGATTTTATCTTTTAGTTGGAGTCTCAGTTATCATTTAGCAAAACTAAAATCTTTTTTTTTTTTTTTTTAATTTTTTTCTTAAGAACTTCCCCCAACTAGACTTGGCGATTTGATTGAAAAGAGAGTTAACAACTTCCTACTGAAAGAAAACTGTCCCGGAAATGTGACAATTCGAGTGGTGTCATCAGTTGACAAACATGTGGAAGTAAAGCCAGGAATGAGAGCAAGGTTTGTAATAGTGATTGTTTCCAGTTATGTACTTGTTTGCAGTATTTGTGATATTCTCGCAGATAAATCTTATTAGCAGGTTAGAGCTGGAGAGTTCTGAATCATGTATATCACAAGTACCATTACAAAGACATGATTTTTTTTTTTTGTAATCTCTAACTATTACCTTTGTATTGGTTTTAATAGATATGATGAAGGTAGTTTTCCTGGGTCATTTCCATACCGTGCAAAAGCCATGTTTGCCTTTGAAGAGATTGATGGTGTGGATGTTTGTTTCTTTGGCATGCATGTTCAAGAGTATGGTTCTGAGTGTGCATTGCCAAACACGCGGCGTGTGTACATCTCATACTTGGACAGTGTTCACTTCTTTCAGCCACGGCACTTGCGTACATCTGTCTACCATGAAATCCTCATTGGTTACCTGGAACATGTGGGACACCTAGGGTATTGTGCATTGTTATTTTAATAATGGTAGTTCATATTTTGCAGAAGTAAATAACTGGCTAGATTTTGAGTGAAATTGAGGGATGACCCATTTGTGTTTTCAAACTCTAAGAAAACTTCATCTGCGTCAATTAGAATGTTTTCATGTACAATAACAATCTGTTAAGACTACAACAAAATGAAGGAAAATCTCTGTGGCTTGCTGAGAAAGTATTAAGCAAATTGTTTGCAGGTAGATATTTGGACATTAATCTGAAGTGCCTTAACCGAGTTTTTTCTAACTTAACTACTTGTCAGTTCGACAAGCCTGTGAAAGATGAGATTTTTAAAGGTGATTTTCATTTTTTAGGTATCAGATTGCCCATATATGGGCATGCCCACCCAGTGAAGGTGATGACTACATATTCCACTGCCACCCTGTTGAACAGAAGATTCCCAAACACAAGCGACTTGTTGATTGGTACAGAAAGATGCTTGACAAAGCCATCAGAGACCGTGTTGTTATTGAGTACAAGGTAATAAAAATACTTAAATTCCAGTGACCTTTTGTTAGGACAACAGGCACGAAGCCGTTTGGTAAAATACCATTTAACTTTGCTGTTGAATTAGAGAATGGAAAGCATATTTCCAATTCTCTTGTGAACAGCTTCTTCACTACATAATGGATTCCCAAACACTCGCATTGATTTGATAATATACTCCCTGTAACAGGACATATTAAAGCAAGCCACAGATGATAACTTGACGACAGCAAAAGAGTTACCCTACTTTGATGGAGACTTTTGGCCAAACGCATTGGAAGACAGCATCAAAGAGCTTGATCAGGAGGAGGAAGAGAGAAAGACTGCGGCTGCAGCTGCTGCAGCTGACACTGCCGGCAGTGAGGTACTACCTTAGTTGAATCTTGTTAACATGCTGGCAGACGAAAGTCATATCACTGTTTGCCGAAAAGTAATATTGTTCAGTTGAAATTCCCAAACTACATTTATTCTCTAGTTTTGCGCGATAATTTGTTTGTTGAGGTTAAGGGAAATTTACGTTCCTCGTATTAATTTAGGTAAGTAAGAGGGGAGATATGCCCTTTGACAGCCGAACTAATCGATTCAAACTTTTTGCATTTAAAATACTTTTTTTAGGGAACACCAGGAAGCAAAAATAAAGGGAACAACAAGCGAAGTAACAACAAGAAAGGGACCAAGAGTAAAGCAAGTAACCGGAAGAACCCAAAGAAAACTAATGGTCCTGTCATGGGTTTGTGCGACTTGTCACAGAGATTGTACAACACCATGGAGAAGCACAGAGAGGTAAAGTAAACCGTCGCCAGTCTTCATTTATTTAATTTTTTATTTTTTATTTTAAGTCATATTGAGCATCCACCTCCTCCTTGTCAAACTTTGATCCGGATTCGTAGGGCCCCTTTTATCATTCACATTATTTCAATAATCCTGTCTCCAGGCGCCTTTAGTAAAAAACGTGATACTTTAAGTAGGTTGTAATAAGTTTAAAACGTTTTCCTGTTCTCAGGTGTTTTTTGTCATCCGACTGAATGGTCGTAAGACTCCGGAAACGAGTGACCCTGACCAGGCGATGAACTGTGACATAATGGATGGCCGAGATGCCTTTTTGACGCTGGCCCGTGAGAAGCATTACGAATTTTCGTCATTGCGCCGCGCTATTTTCTCCACTATGGCAATGTTGGTCGAACTTCACAACCAGGGAGGAGATCGATTTGTTTACACGTGCAACATTTGTAAGAGGCCCGTGGAAACCAGATATCACTGCAATGAATGCGAGGTACACAAAAGTGACAATTTCCTAAGTGTTGCTCGCTAGTAGGAGCGGAATTAACGTTTTTACTTTGATCAAAGACGGATAAAAGTTTTCTTTCAGTTCATATGTGCTCTCGTGTACTTGATTTTAACGGTCGTCACTCTAAATTCCTTATACCATCGCTGTCACAGTCGATGTCGAACCATACAGTCCAAGCTAATTCAAACCATATTCCCACGCAAGTGTAGTATCGCACCTTAGGAGTTACTGATATGATATTTCCTCATCCAGATCAGTAGAAAATGACCGTGCATTGGTCTGGTTTGAGAGAAGGTGGTCTTGGCTTGGAGAGAATGCTTTGTCTTAAGTGATTCCTCTCATCACTTTTTTATTGGTCGAAAAATCCCTAACAATGGTTATTTTATTCTTGTTTTGTAGGACTATGATCTGTGCGTACCTTGCTACACCGATAAAGGACATGAACATAAAATGGAGAAGCTGGGATTCGACTTGGATATAGATCAACAACAAGGACAAGGTGATGATAAGGAACGACCGCAACTCAGCGCGCAGGAAGAACGACGATTGAAGATTCAGCGCTGTATACAGCACTTGGTACATGCCACTCACTGCAGAGAGCTTAATTGTCAATTGACAAGTTGTGCTAAGATGAAGCGTGTTGTAGAGCACACGAAGACGTGCAAACGCAAAACTGGTGGAGGATGTCGCATTTGTCAAGAGCTCATTCATTTGTGTTGTTATCATGCAAAGCACTGCGTAGAGAGAGAGTGTGTGGTACCATTCTGCCGACACATTAAACTCAAGCTCAGACAACAACAAACACAGCAAAGATTTGCTCAATCCCAGACTCTTCGCAGAAGAATGGCTGCAATGCAGCGTCAGGGAATGCAGCCTCCACCTCCCATGCCAAGCCAGACAATGCAACAAAGCATCGCTGGCCCTGGAGCAATGGGACAGTCTCATCCAGCTTTGCAACCTCCTCAGCAGCAGCCCCCTCCTTACCAACCACCTGTCATGCCGCAGAAACCTGTCATTAGTGGCCCTCCTCCGCGTGCAGTTGAGGCAGCACAAAAAATTGCGCAAGCTGCTACAATGCAGGCTGTGGGTAACAGTGTGCAGATTGGTATACAAGGTCGCAATGTTCCACATCCTCAGCAGGTTTTCCAGCAGCAGCAGCAGCCTTCTAACATGGCACCACTTTCTGGATCAATGGCACCACCAGCTATTATGAGACCGCAGAACCCAGCTCTGATGCAGCAAAGTATGGGACAGAACCTTCAACAGGCTATGAACATGCCTCAGCCTATGCAACAATCAATGGGTCAGTCAATGCAACCTTCATCCAGCACGCCTGTCCAACCAAACGCCTTAGAATGGTATGCCAAACATCATCAACAACAGCAGCAACAACAACAGCAGCAGATGAACCACTCCAGCGCCATGATGCCAGGAGGCCAACAACAGTATCCTCAAATACCTGGAGGACAGCAAGGGATGGCCTCAGTTGGATCACAACAGAACCGACCCAACTTGGGTGTGCCTGCTTCTCTGCAACAGTTGTTGTGTACGCTGAGGGGTCCAACTACTCCCCAGCAGCAGGCTAAAGTGCTGAGCATCCTTAAACAACATCCACAGCTTATGGCGGCATTCTTAAAACAAAGGCAACAGCAGCATCAACAACAACAGCAGCAACAACAGCAGCAGCAGCAGCAGCAACAACAAGGCATACCTCCAGGAATGCAGCAAGGAATGCAGCAAGGAATGCAACAAGGAATGCAACAAGGAATGCAACAAGGAATGCAGCAAGGAATGTCTCAAGGCTTGCAACAAACTATGCAACCTAACCTGCAACAAAATATGCCGCACAACTTACAGCCTGGCATTCAGCAACAAGCAATGCAACAAAATATAGCTCAAGGAATGGCAAGTATGCAGCAAAATTTGCAGCAAGGGGTGCAAAATCCAATGCCACAAGGAATACATCAAGCTATGCCAAATGCTGTACCACAGAATATGCAGCATGCCATGCAGAATTCCCTGCAAATGCCAGTTGCTTCCCAGCCTAGCGTTAGTCAACATCAGTTTTTTAGAATCATTCAACAACAACAACAGATGCAGCAGCAGCAGCAACAACAGCAGCAGCAGAACATGTTCCAACAACCCCAGCTTCCTCCTTTCTCGCAAATGAACGCAACGAGGAGAGGCCAAGTGCAAAATCAATTGACTAATTCACAAGCGGGTATGATGCACCCGCACAATGGTCAACCACAGGCGTCGTTATCGCAACACTTCCAGGCTAAACAGGCGCCATTTGCAGCGCATTTAATGTCTCCACAGCAAGCGAACCCAATGTCACCGCAGCAAGGGATTCATCCGTCTCAGTCGCCGCGACCAGTCATGTCTCCGCAACCTCATCCGACAGGGGCATCACCACGGCAACAGCCCACCATGTCCCCACATCCGCAGCAGTCTACTCTAACGTCTCCGCGGCCTACGCCCTCGCCGCATCAGGCCGCCACACCCCAAATGGATAACCAACTTATGGACAAACCGCTGTTCACCACACGAATGACACTTGCCCCGCTTCAGACTTCCACGGATCCAGACCTGTCAATTGGTCAGGAAGATTCACCACTCACGCCACAAGATCAGTTGACCAAGTATGTCGAAAATTTATAATAAAAGAAGAAAACAAGCAAACCCATTGGGAAAAAAAGAGAAAAGAATTTTAAAGTAAGGAAAGAGAAGAGATGAAATGTACTTTATGGAGCAAACTTTATACGTAGTTTTATCGCAGTGAGAATCGAGATGATGAAATTTTCTACCATTCGTACCATTATTATATAATTAATTTGTATAGCTGTTTAGCTGATAAATATCGGCTTATGAGGGTTCGATCCCTTGACCAAAGTCCGAGAGAACGAGCACTCCAAGGAATTTTAGTTTTAGAGTTTTTTGAACGTCTTCAGTCAAGAGGCACTGTATAAAGCGCACATTCTTACAATGCATATATATTTGTTCAAACGTACTTGTGTACCAATAAATGTGTGCACTTTTCACAACGTTTGTGTGCTTACTAGCTTCTTATGATTTGTAAATAAAATTAAAGCCCTTATTTCGAAAACAAACGCAATTTGTTTTGTCTGCTGTATTTTTATCGAGCTCAGACTGCCTAGTCTATGGAGGTGGCGTGAACACGGGTCAAACGAAATATGCCCTTTTTTCCCGAAATTGCAACAAATACGTGGTCGGAATACTGTAGAGTTACGACGAAGTGAAAGCAACTACTGTGGATTGACCTCGACGTAGAAATTGATTTTGGCAAGCGTGTCTTGTGTGTAAACTTTTGAAACATTGTTGAAAACCACAATTTTCCTCGTACACACGACAACAGTGGCACGAACTTAGCCTTCCAGCGATCGCTACTATTTGAGCCAGTTTACCGTAACAATACCAATGGATTAAAGTAGGGTAAGGAACACTTGAACATGCAGTTCTATCTTTTTGTAGACTAGGTCAGACCTTCGCTGACTGGACTCCAGCAAGTTTAACCCTTGTATTTGAAGTCTGTCATACGAGTTTTAATTTTTCTTAGTGAAGGGTAGGTTCAGGCTATTGCCTGTTTTCACTATCGATCATTCTAGAGAATACCGTACTCCCATGTAATAATAACAGTTTATTAAACTCTCTTGCAGTAACTTACTGAATTAACGAGTTATAATACAGTGAAAACTTATTAAGATCGACTATGTACATTTCTGTATACATCGAGTACAAGTATACACCACACCAGAACATGCATCACATTTGTTAACAAACTTAAAAGTGATAAAGTCTTCCGTGCGCTTGGTTCTACAGGTAGTAACGTTTGTGTAAGGTACAGCTGGTCTGATTTTTTGCGTGAGGGTTTAGGGACAGATATCATCTAAGCGTGTTGGTAGAAGAGGATTAGAGGGAGGTTTAAGTCCTTCATTTTGCACATATACTCTTTACATATCTTATCTCTTCTCTACGCAAGGGTCTCCAACCTTGCTAACTCGAGGACATCTGAGTAGCTATTAGCACGCGGGAAAATTATCTGAAGCGCCCTTTTCTGTATGGATTCAATTTTGTCAGACATATAACCCGGAATGGGTTGCCACACCGGCACGGCATACTCTAGAACAGAGCTTGTATAGACCTTTAACATGCTACCTTGGTCAACGCCAGCTCAAGTAGGATACGTAGGGAGTAGAGCTTCTTGCAAGCTTTTTTATATGTGTAATCAACATGACTATTCCACCTAAGTTCGCCATCGATGAATACTCCTAGAATCTTGTAAGTCGATACACGTTCTATAGTGTTATTACCAACAACTAATGGTCTGAGGGTAAAGCTAGGATATAAAATAAAGTTAACATCTCTTTACAGTTAACATGGGTTAGTCTATAGTATCTACAACTCTTCCTTTGGGGGAGGAGGCTGTGGAGTCTATGGGTGGGGTTACGGACTATCTCGTCAAACAGATTGGTTGAATTTTTTTCCGTCCTCTCGTGAAGTTTCGGTAGGCCAGCTGTTTCTAGTGCTACACTATATGACAGGTCAGGATAGATGATTCTGAGTGCTCTTCTTTGGATCTGTTCCAAATCTTCGCTGATGTAGTTTGGTAGAGAACGGTGGAATACAGGACTTGCGTATTCCAAGACGGGCCTAATACATGTCACATAGAATTGCACAAGTTCGCTTGGTAAAACTCCGGATCTCTTGAGTTGTCTCAAAAAGTAGAGACGAGAGGAACATTTTCTACTTAGTTCAGAGGTGTGCATGTTCCACTTTAAATCGTGGCTAATGGTCACGCCTAGCAATTTGGCGCTGGTGACTAATTCAAGGGGTTTGCCATTTAGGACTAGGGGTTCAAAATCGTAGTTGCTGTTAGAGAATCCAATTCGTAGTTCTTTGCACTTGGCCTCATTTAGTTGGAATCCATCGATACTCGCTTTTCTTGAAGGGTCATCCACAGCTTCTTGGAGTTTGCTCTCACTGCCCTTAGTAGCTATTTCGGAACAAGATGTGTCGTCCACGTATTTCCACAAGTCAGTATCCGCGAAATTCGCCTGCACTGAAATAACAATTTGGCGTGTTGGATAATAAATGACTTATTAGATGTTTTGTTCTGCCATATTTTGACGAGCCCGTAGGGCGAGTCAAAATAACGAGTAAAAACTCAGTGATACTACTCAACAAAACGGCTAATAAGGTACATTTCTAATCCGACAGATATTTTTGGTCACGCGCGACTAGTCAAAACGCATTGCCCTAATTAAACCGGAGAATATCTTAGTGATATTCCGCAATTCTCAAACCTTGCGGAAAACTCTTCGCTTTGAATTTAATAAACGTTGTGGGATTGTTACAGAGGAAGGGATATGGGTTTTGTTTTTGTTTTTGTTATTTATTTCATGGGTCGTATCAGAGGGCAGTGCACTGAAGAGTGAGCCTCCCACGCCGTAAACGGTAAGCTGTTCGTATACTTTTTTCCCGCGCTTTGAAAAATATTTGAAAGATAATAAATACAATAGCCTGCATCTGGGGCGAAAGTATACTCATACATACATACATACATACATAATGTCATATGTTTACATATGTGATATGTTACATATGTCATATGTTTACATATGTCATATGTTTACAGATGTTAATGTCATATGTTTGTCCTTGGACATTATCCGTTCCTCGAAGCTCACAGTTCTCCTCGAACTTTGCTCTCGGAAAACTGCTTGCATCTCGGAACAGAGAATGTCTGCGGATAAATACCCGTACATATTTTCGCGCCAAATGGAGGCTATTAATTAAATATCTCCAGTCTCCACGCTCAGAAGTCCTACAGCGCTCAATGAGAACCGAGCTCAGAAAGAGGAAAACTGAACCGGAGTTGACTATTCGTTCCCCATAAGTCACATAGTTACTCAGAAATCGCGTGGTAGACCTCGTCCACTTCTCTCAGTGATTGCACTGGTTTTTGTTCGTTAATCATGTTCCGTTTACCTGGAGTTGATGGATCACCTGATAGGGCTGCTGTGGAGGCAGAAAAGAGGAAAGCTAAACAAAATGTTGCGTTCACAATGAAAGTCTTTGTAACTTATGTGGCGTTTCTACGATTAGGTGAGATCTCTACTGTGAGCTCTTGGATCAAAGATAAACCGTTGTCTTGTTCGTGTAGAGAACTAGTCGTGTTATACTTTTTCTGGGGAGTATTCCACTGCTTTGAATGAGGAGAAATCTGTCCCTCTATTACAGTAATGCGTTCACTCCAATTGATTGAGAGTTTCACTAAATCGAAATCCCATAAAGAGTAGAACGTTTATACAAGCTACTCGGCAGCTTTTACACTCGTATAATCATTACTGAAAATTGATTAACAGGGAGGAAGATGTTCATATAAACAAGAGGTGATGTGAACCAAGTTTGAAATTGATTCCACTTTTCAACTGTCGTTAAGTCTTTTTGACATTTGAATCATGCCAGATTGACCTGGTTAAAAAAATATGTTGCCACTGACATATTAAGGACGGGACTAGCCCTATTCTGGTCTAAAAAATTTCTGTCAAGGTATTTCTTTTACCTCTAGATTGTTTCCTTATTTGGGTATGGCTAGTCTGTCAGTCTGTCATCCCTTTTGGTCTGATATTACATTACAGCCCCATACCTCACTATTCATACAGAAAAATGGCAAAAACAATAGATCGCCTTTGGTACTGCAGCATATTTTTGCAGTTTTTGTTCCATGCCCTTATAAAGATTTTTTGGAGATCCATAGCATCATCAGTTTCATTATCGTCTAGTGCAACCCTCTCTTCATTAAAATATTGCTGTATTATATTGTGTGGAGGATGAAAGAAATACATTGCATGGGAAGGAGAGGTTTGGCTCTCTTAAACTTCCATTATCCAAGTAACCTTTTTTGTTTCTTTATAGCTCCTTATGCATACAAAGCCCTTGCTGGATAGTTATGGTGACTTCAGGAAACCCTGTGGGACCTGGATCCTTTCTGTTTCTTTATTGTGGATGTGGTTTTCTTAATGACAAACTTCTTTATGTTTGGTACTCTGGTTTGCTTGTGCATCATTTATTTGCCAGTATCTGATTCTGCTTCAATGGTGAAATCTTGAAGACACTGCAGAGTTGAAGTATGGTTCAGACCAGTATATGTTCCAAATGACTGCAAAGTATGGTTCAACAGAACACAAACACATGAACTTCATACATCATAGATGAACTGTGAAAACTGTTTTCCTGTTTTGTGTCTTGGGGAAAAGCTAATTTTTGTTTTAGGGATTCAGATTTTTTTTTTTTAGCAATGTCACTTCATACATTATAAGTCAGGCAGAAAACATTTGAGCAGATCAGAGTTTGTGTCTGTGGAGCTGGGTGGTCTGACAGACAAATGCTAAAATTAAAGATCAGATCACTTTTTGATAAATACTTGTTGACTCTTATGTTGTTTATGATTTACTTAACAGATTTCAAAGATTTTGTCTAGCTATGATTGCTTTTACAAACACACACACAAGTATTTCAGAAGAATCTTAATCCACCATAGCACACATACTAAACAATAGTAAACTACAATACGTGCCTTGCAGATACATTTTTTTATTCTACTGAATTTATCAAAAGTAGCAGGCTAAAAGCTATAGAAAAGGTTATCATTAGAATTGAATATTTTGCAAGTAAAGAACACTTTATCTTAGCAATAAACTTGGACTGAATGTTACAATACTGTAATGATGAATCTGATTTTTCCAAATCTTACAAACGGCATAATTACATCAATAAAAAGAGGGTATCTTTTTAACATTTGTTTCAATGTGTTACTTTTTGTGTTGTTATAGTTTCTCTTAATTGATGCTAAATGCACTCTCTACTCTCAGAGTATTTTTGAAAGGTTGTTAAGTTATTGGTTGTACAAGAAATCTATTTAGCATTTTAAAATATTGAACTACCAACCACATTACTTTCTATTGAAATGGTGAGTGCTTCATGTACAGTCTCAGAAAATATTCTGACTTCTTTCAATATTACTGAAATATTTGGATGAAGGAATAAATAGAAGTGATAAAAATTAGGTGACTGGACTGGAGTGAAAAAAGTGTCCACAATTGATCACACTGTAAGTGGTTTTATTTTCATGATAGTCTCTATTTTTGTTCTTTGAAAGATGCTAGAAAATTTGATGGTTGCAAAATATGAAGGCATGTGTGACAACCTTTAAACACTTCTGCTTTAACCTCATTTCCTCAAGTAGTAAAATATATAACAACAACTGCAATCTTCTAGTATCAAAGTTATTTTATGCTTAACAAACTCTTAAACTACCAAGTATTGCAAAATTTGTTTCTTTCCTGAAGAATGAGACAAGATCTTACAGTGAGAGAAGTCACAAATGATGGTTACTACTCTTGTACATATGTGGCTCCTCTAGATGATCATAGTTAAAAGTACAATGCTTTTTTAAAATTTTGTTACTAAAACTTTGTCAGCCTCTTCTCTCTGATCTGGGTACCACTAAGGAGAAGGTACAGTATTTACTGTAAGCTGGCTGGAAACTGTCTGGGCAATCGTTGATTGATGCATTAGTTTACTTCTTATCAATCAGGTGCGTGAGTGGAGGAAAGCAACACGAGCCTCATCATCTTCGTCTCTAAAATGAAATTATTGGAGAGTTAGTGCAGATTTAATTGACTTTCTTACCAGCTAATTCATGTATATATATTTTTTTAATCTTGTGTTTGCTGAATTTTCATTTTAATAAGCAATATTTCCATTGGAGTTGGATGGTTACAAAACCAGATGCCATCAGGAAGGGGATTTAGTTATGACAAAACTAGCCAAAGGGTGCTGCACGAAGTAAAGTTAAGGTTTCTTTATAATACCTAATGCTAATGAAACTTCACTAGCAGGAGCAAAATCATTTTTCAAATTTATATATTCTCAACAATGATACAAAACTTACTCTTTGTAGAAAGTCATTTTGACTTTCTTTCCACGGAAATCTCTACTTTCCTTTCTAAAGCAGCAGTACACTGCTCCTATAACCACAACTGTGAGGATTCCAGCTACTGCTAACACAACAGAAATCCAGTGTTTCTCCACTTGATCTAAAAACATAAAAATAGTGAAAGTATTTTTAAATTTTAGGCTCCAATTCCCTTTGTATGTTATTCCTAATTGTATTTTAATGTCAATACCTGTGTTGTGTGGGATGTGTTGGCCCTAATGGCTGGTGCACAGAACCCCTCAATTAAAAGATACAGTTTAGAGATCTGGTTTGGTTGCGTTGTAGTGTTCTTTGGTGGGACACTTTACCAGTACTTCCCAGGTGCCACCCAAGAGTTTAAATTGAGACCAATGGACTGTCAGGGAAACCTGAGGAAAAATTCCAGGGAAGTAACCCCAGGGAGGTGACCCCAGGGAGGTGACCCCAGGGAGATGACCCCAGGGAGGTGACTCCTGGGAGGTGACTCCTGGGAAGTGATCCTTGGGAGGTGGATCATGATGCAGCATCCAGTATAGCCTACAACAGTTTAGGGCATTTGACTCAAGTGCGGACTTAGGTTAGTTAATCATTTCAGTGAATCGTGCATCTCTAAAGGTGATGTTCACAGTATGAGATCATCATGCCAATTTCCATCTTAAATATTAATGCTGTTTTTCAAAATTTTCTTTACAATTTCTCTCTGTGAACTTTTCTCCTGCACAGTTATGTCTTCATTTCCAACATTACAAAAGAGCACAACATGTTCAGTACCTTTCCAAAATGAATTGCCCTTGTCTCTGTTCTTGCTTTTTTTGATGATAATGACCTCCTCAACCTCCAGAGTGTCATCAATGCTACTGATGTTTGAAAGGTTTGTTAGATAAACGTCTGAATTTCCATACGCCCCAAACATCCACAATGGCTCCCCCTGAGAGGAAATGAATACCTCTGTTAGTTTTCAACATACACTGTTCCCTTGGACTCAAAGGACCTCCACCTAACTCCACTCACTATTCCAACATGTGTTGAGGAAATTCTTTGGCATCAGGCTTCAAGTGGAATAATCTAGCTGCTACAATGGTGGAGGTTACTCTCCTTTTGCCAGTCCTCAGGGAGATGAGAGGTAGTGATGATAACAGGGAAGGATACAATGCAAGTTCATTGGCTCAAGGACTCACCCCAGACACACTCGGAATAACCCCTTTCTTGGGGCCTTTTGTGTAATAACACTTCTAAGAAAATTTTAGACAACTAACTTACAGTGATCGGCACATCTTGAGGATCGCCAGTTTCCAGTTTCCTGAAGATTTTGAGAACCAATGCTCTTGATTTGTTTGTAGTTGTGTGATCTAGTGTCACGTGATAATCCAGAATAGAATTTTCATCCTTTTCTAATTCGCCAAGTTTGTTCATTGTATTTGAGTCCTGTAAAATCAAATTATGTGGTTAGAGTCAGGATCAGGTAACACAGGACAAAATGTTAATAACCCTAACCCATATGGCCTTATTGATGGCGATGAGGATAAGGGGGGATTTTTCTGTGAACTTTAAGAGTTTGATGGAGGGCTACAGCTCCCTCTGTGGTATTCAGTCGTCCAGTCTGGGGATCAGCATTGCTCAATTTTCCCTTCACATTTGACTACGATAATCATTCTACTCAGATCTTTTTATGACGGCAAACAGAGCAAACTAAAGACACAAAGTGCCAACTGGATCAATGTTTCTCTGAATTATATTATGTGAGCCCCCTGTTGAGTCGTTAGACATACTGAAACTGTCTATTTTTGCGTCTGCTTGAGTCATTTAAAACAACAGAATGTGCTGGTTAAATTTAAATTGCAAAAATGTTATTATTACGCTAAATTACTCTTATCCCCCCAGAAAAACCAAAAGCTTGTGCTTTTGAAAGAGTGGGGTATAGATAAGTTAACGGCTTCCCAATAGGATCCAGTAGGCGTTATATTAGAAAGTCATTTAGAGCAAGCACGTATCATACCACTGTGGTTCTGTTCTTTGATGCAGAGTTCGGCCAAGTGATCACAAAATCTCCGCGAGAATCTTCTATATTTCTCGGCTTATATTTGGCCGCAGTTTGATTTTTCGGCACATTCATAAATCCTAGCAAAACCCAACCTTTATCGTCGACTATAACGCTGACTTTGAACTCAACGCTGGATTCCTTTTCATTAATGCGCCATTCAACGACATAATTGTCGCTTAAGTTGACTTTGTTGACGATGGCGTCGACGTTTCCTCCTCGATTTTCATGTGATGCGTCAACAACAAATAAGAGGCAAAGCAACTTTACAATCAGGATCATTGTTTTGATCGAGTATTCCGTAGTTGTGTACATTACTAGGCTTCAACTGGGTTTCTTTCTACACCGGCGACAGTGAAGATTTTCGACTCAAGGGCAAAAAATATTGATGCGCTGTAATAAATTTGAATCACTTGAGTGAATGCTGTACTCGCTGCAGTGATGATCAGTTGCTGCACACTTGAAAGGTTCCTTTCTGCTGGTTCAGCTGAATTAAAACTGCGTCGTGATTTTCTCCTTTGTCGAGGATATCCGTGCTAAACGGGTTTTTTTTAGTCCATTCCACGCGGTTTCCTAGAGCTCAATTTTTCAGCCAGGCATGAAGAATTTCAACAAGGGAATGAGTGTTTTCCACGTAACCCTTTGCGATGCAAATCAGTCAGCTTGCTTAATTTGAATACAAATATTATTCATACTTTTCACATCAAAAGAAAACAATGCAAGGTTTATTGTTCGATGTTTTGGCTTTCCCTGCCACAGATTTTCCTCATGTAAACAAGAAAAAACTTCTCAATTTCAGAGCAACAGTTTCAAACGGTAATCGCTTATAGAATGCACGTGGTACCATGTGCTTTGCCGAGTCTTCGATCAGTAACGCAATGCTTAAGCGGTATCATTTCATACCGTCGCCTCCACTAGCTATGTAACTCAACTCTTGGCTACCATTCATTTTTTTCATTCCAGACTCAGCAGAACTCACCCGTGCGTGAAAGGAATCATCACATTTAGATTATTGCAATGCTCTTCCGCAATATCAATATGGTCGACTTCAAAAAGTTCTGAATGCGGCGGCCTGGGTTACATGCTTAATTCCTAAGTCTACTCATATTACTCCGGTACTTAGGGAACTTTACTGGTTGCCGGTGAAATTTAGAGTAGAATTTAAGATTGCGCTTTTAGTTTTTAAAACGTTGAATGACCTGGCACCACAATATTTATCTGAACTACTTATTGTAAAGCTAGATACAGCCTGCGGTCTGATTCTGAAACATTGCTGCCTAGGGTGACACGGAAGACTTTTGGCGATCGAGCCTTTTTCCATGCTGGACCAACAGTATGGAATGCCTTGCCATCTAGTCTTAAAAAAGGTAGGAACATTGACTCTTTTAAAGTACAGTTGAAGACTTATCCTTTTAAGAAAGCTTTTAATTTGTAATTTTATATTCTTATTACTAGTATTATTTATGCCATCTAGCCTTAGATAATATATGAACTTTGACTTTTTTAAAGTACAGTTGAAGACTTATCTTTCTTCTTGAGAACGCTTTTAATATTGTACAGCGCTTAAGAATATTTTAATAGTTAAAGCACTATATTAAATGTAATAAATTATTATTATTATAATTGAATGAATAAATGAATGAGTTTGCAGTGTTGCGTTACAACAGTGCGGAGGAGACAAATGGAAAGGCTGTTGAATGAATGAAAATATACAAACAAATAATAGACACTTAGGTACACTAAACAGGACCACAATTGATATTTTTCCCTCTATGATTGGTTTCCTTTCTACAGCCTTTCACAACCAAAATGCTCAAATATCGTGAAATTGCCATGCGAGCTTATCATTTCGCAGGGAGGGTTGACAAAGGGGGGGGGGAGGTGGGAGGGTTTACAAGGGGGAAGGGATGGGGTTGAGGGAAAAAGAAAATGACGTTTCAGTATAGTAGCTTCCTATCGGGAATTACTTTTCCTCTATGCAGAAAAAAAATAAGGCAGCTATGATTTCTAATTTATTTTTAGAGACTATGCTTCCTACAACTCAACACGATCCTTAGATCACATTTTCGTGCTCGTTTATAGGAATGGCAGGAACACCACCAGCCAGCTGCTAAGTAACTTATGATTGGATGGATTCAGCAGGTGTCTTGGACGGAGGTTTGCATTCATTACTTTCACAGAATTGTTCAAGCTTGATTTTAATTTTTCTGCGTGAAAAAGAAAAAAAATATAAGAGGGCTGTACAACTGTTCGTACCGACTTGTTTTCAGCTGCCATAATTTTGACTTCCCTTTAGTAAACAGTAAGATTCCTGATACAGAAAGTGGCCACTCGAACTGAGGCAAGTTTAACGGTTGCAATTTCATCCGGGTGCCCTTCAGCTACAAGGATCCGTCGAAATGCATTCGAAGAGCCGTGTTAAGGTAATTTCCAATTTTGTTCTTGTTAGTGAAATTCCACCATTTCATGTTGACGGTGAAAGGGGAATGTTGCAGCTATGAACGAATTGGCTGAGCACTCTTTAAAGGATTGCAGGCAATATTAGAGCTGTAGGGTTTATTAAAGTGGTCTCCAAGGCCAGAACCAAGTGATATTTTTATTTTACAGGAAAATAAGGGAATCGTCCATAAGTGATCGTAAGCACTCATTGCCTTGACACTTTAACTAATGAACGAATTTGATTGGCTCTGCTTCATTGTCGTTGGAGTATACGGTGTAATAGTGGTCGAATTGCAAAAGAAAAATTTCAAGTGACAACAAGCCCATACCGAACTCCACTGTGCACCTATTTACGCCAAATATAAACGCATGATCTGATTGTCTAGAGAGGCCGTCACCACATAGTATTTTACAATCAGCCGATATAGACCTTGAGTTTGCCGCTGGTCTGTTGGTTCTGCGTCTTTAGACAGTTTTGAAAAAAAAATTAATGATTATGATGATAAAGAGCCAATACGGTTCGGGCTTTGATCGAGGATCATACTCTCTCTGCAATGTTTAGTTAATAAAAAGTAGTAGCCTAAAGTACAAAAATATCTTTTATGGAAAGGTCGAGAAAAATCTTCCTTTAGGATTTTTGAACGTCAAATGCCTTATTTCATGTTGGACGCTGGTGAATTGAGGCTCTACACAAAATAACAAAAATCTATCTGAAATTCTTCATCAGATTCATTCATGTTCTTTGTAATTTTGGAGAAAATCAGATGCTTGATAAAATTAATTGAATTATATTTATCTCGCAATGATGAACTTTGATTGGCCGACTAAGCAACAACAAATTTTCATTACCAGACCCCCCCACTATATGGAAATCGCGCGAAGATGTCTGTGAAGAGAAACGAAGAATAATGGCAAAATACGACTGTTTTCTCGGTTTATCCGTGACCAATTATCAAGGGAACATAGCTTAGGAGTTCTTATTTTGCCTTAAAAGGAATCTATGCGATATGGAAGGCGAGGAGGAGAAAAACGACGTAGTATACTCCAGTGGCGATGAAGGTGGCGCTACAGTTATGTCGGAACGAGTTTCCAATCTCGCCAACAGTATTTACAGCGAGTTCGAACGAATGATTCAAAAATATGATCAAGACGTTGTATCAGGACTTATGCCACTTATGGTGTCTGTGTTAGAACAACTGGACAGTGCCTATGGTGACAACAACGAGCAGTTAGTTGAATTGGAAATATTGAGTGATGATAATGAACAGCTTATTACACAATATGAAAGGGAAAAGCAACTCAGAAAGCTTGCTGAAAATGTAAGTGTAATATGTTATCTCTTTTCACTTATTTCATGAAGTATATTCAAATTAATTCTCTAGTATTTTACTTGCCAAAGTTTCGATTAGGGGAAGCTATGTGTCGTTTTTTGTCCATGAATTTTAATGTCTATCAGCCCCTCGTATGAGATTTAGGAAGAGTAGTAGTTTTCTCTTTTGACACTAGCACAACTAATAGCATTCTACCATTGGAATTGGAAAAATGCGTTCAGGAAAAATTTATGTATATTTTTCCATTGATGTTTACAACCGAAAATAATTTCTTCTTGTTATACCATTTTTTTGTTGTTCCATTTTTGACAGTACATTTAAGGAAGGCGTTGTCTTTTCGAAAATAACAACTTTGCTTTGCTGTTAAAGATTTCAGCATTTTTTTACCTCTCCATGTTATTAATACCATGTAAATGAAATATCATTCCACAGTATGTTTCCCACAGTCGCTTACTCTATATAATGCTAAAATTTGTTTTAAATTTGAAAAGTGCTCGCATTAATTAATGTGGCTGTTTCTTCAGACCATTTGGGGTTATGTTAAATGTTTTTTCAAACGGATACATGCCTGATCATCAATGCTTCGTGGGCTTAAGAGAAAAAGTTGTTAAGCACCAAATATTTTAAGATACAGAGAGCTTTGTCATGTTTGACTGAAGATTAATCAAGGATAATGTGAAGAATGAATGTTGGACTTAATAAGGGTAGTGTAAACATTTAATGAAATTATTGTGTTGTCAAACTGTGTGTATACCTTTAAGCCTTCACAGCAAACTGTAAGCGATACCATACAATTATCTCAGCATTATAAATAAAAGCTGGTGGTTTCTCTGCCAACTGTCTGGTCAGATTTTGCTTGTTACTAGTGATTGAAAAACTGTAATGTTGTTAGTGCTACCTTGGATGTACTAATATCATGTCATGCTTGACCTGGTTTGATTTCAGTTGGTGCAATATTTTGCCTTAATTTACAATTCATCCAAAATAAACAGACCAGAACATGCAATTCTGTGAATTTTGATTAACAAGGTCCTTCATGGAATAAAGTTTTTGGTGAAGGAGTGTTAAATAATTGTCAACATCAGAGAAATGTGTGGTAGAATCAGGTAACATGTCATAACTTTTATTGCAGAGATATCTAGAGATAGAGGATCATATTGAAGCTGAAAAGAGAGAATCTCACAAGCAGATTGATACATTAGAACATGATAATAAAAGTCTGGAATCTCGAATCAAAAGTTACCAAGACCATAGTGAGTGATACAAATTTTTCGATATGTTTTGTTTTTATCACTTTAATATCACTGGAGTTAAAACAATGACTTAAAAAAGGTCTCACTCATGCTGACAAATTTTTTTATTTTCAGTTGAACGGCAGGATGAAAGGATATCAGAGATGAAACGTGAATATCATGCTCTTCATGAAAGACATTCAGAGGTGAGTGGCAAATTATGTTGTTTGGGTGAAACTTTGACCAAGGGAAACAACAGGCTATCATGCAAATACATTAAGCCTTGGCTTGAAAATAATCAAAAAGAGGAAGGATCAAGGCAGTTTATGATAAAGGTTTTTAAACAGGTCCAAATAGAATGTTGTGCTTACTGTGAACCAAACCCAACTTCATTTCAAATTTAGTTGTAGTTGCAACATTGTAATTACTTACGTATGTGCACAATCCTCGCAGTAGAGAGTGCTATTTATGCAATAGCAAAAATCAGACCTGAAAAAAATCAGGCCTGTACGGGATTCGAACCACTGACCTCTGCAATACTAGTGCAGCGCTCTACCAATTGAGCTAACAAGCCAACTGGGAGCAGGCCGTTAAGTTGATTCGTAATAAACCCGTGATTGTAAATACTAAATGTTTCTCATAATTCAGAAATAACATATTTGTTTCTTGTAAATGACTTTTTAACCCTTTAGTAGTCTTCTTTAGTAGTATTCTATAGCTGTGTTTGTGAACTTGGCTGATCTAGTTACCACTACCTGAACTTCACACTTGCTTGACAAACATGAATGGTGTGCAAGAAGCATTTGACTTTGGTATTAGTTTAAAATGAAAATTGAAGTCAGTCCTAAACCTAAAACTTATTTCTTCCTACAAATTTCTTTTACTGGTAGTTACTCCATCAACATATGGAGCGGCTGCAGAGAGAGGACAGAAAAGGCTCAGCTTCCACAGCAGACACACCAACCAGAATGCCTTTTAGGTAACAATCACTACTCACAATGAACTCAGAAATTGTTCAGCTCCTTTGTTCTATGTTTGTTTTTGTGGGAAGTTTATTTTCAGTGTAGGAATTTTGCCTTTGTAGTTGTCAGTCTGTTCACTTTTGGTTAGGAATGTAATGGAGTTTCTGTATATTGAGAGTAGAAAAATTAATACTTGAGGAAGTTAAGCAATGTAGTGAGAGATTGTATGATTGCTATTGGATATACCTCCCCCTAATGGGTTTTTTTTTTGTGGATCTTCCTAGGTGAGGTATTTACATTTTCAGGTGGTTCACATTGAGTACTTTCTAGATTTCATACTCCTTTTCTCTTCCCACAGACCAAGAACTGTCTCAACAGATTCTCCGCGGTCTCCTGTTGGAACACCTGTCACCTCTCTTACAGAATTGTTACCTGGCACCTCTCCAGGAGGGCCCAAGAGCATTGATGGTGACATGGTTGTGCCTCCATCGCCTCACAGAGGAGACAGCAATGAAATGTCACTTGAAGAGGAGCAACTTGCTGGCAAAGGGAAAGGTTTGTAGTTCTTTGTTTCTTTTTTTCCTTGATTTTGTTTGTGATTGGTCAGGAATTAATTGCTGACTCAGGATAGGTGAGTATTTACTTGTAAATGTACATGTACTACCTTATTTAAGACTAATTCTTAATAGTTCACACTTGTTTTGTTTCTACCTTGCAGGTAGTGAGACTGAGAAAAAAAACAGTGTTTTGGAAGGTTCTCCTGCTGTCCAAAATATTCCCGGATCTCGTGGTGGTGGTGTTGTTGCCATGAGTGGTGACAGGCTGGATAATAACAGCATTGGAGACGTTGTGAAAGGCACACCATCAAACATAGCCAGTTCATTACAGAGTTTAGATACAGAAACCTGTCACCTCTCAGATGTTGACAACATGCCTATCATGACGGTGACTGATGTTGAAAGAGTAATGTCTGGAGAATCTCAAACTCCTCCAGATGGAAGCTTTGTTCACCTGAGTAATGACGCTGCAGCCATCATGGCCTCGACACCTGAATTGATACCCAACGCTGGGTCTTCGCCTGTCGAGGTGATCAGAAGAGAGGGCAGCAGACAGGGTGGAGAGCGCCCCATATCTTTGGATCTAGAGACACTACCTCAAGGTGTCAGCGCACATTCGTTGTTTGCTGAGTTGTCTATTCAAGAGCCTGACATCATTGGGCAGGTAGACACCGGTGCAGACATCACTGCAATGGTTGGAGAATTGGACACAGTTTTAAAAGAGAATAAAGAACTACTGACTGCAAAGTAAGCTTGTAGTAGTGATGATGTGATATTGGTCAGCACAATACATAATATCTTAGTTTCACTTACTGGTGCTTTTGCAATTTAATTGCAGGACAAAACTTGTTACTCAAAAGAATGATCTTCTAAAGAGAGTTGAGGAGTTGTCCAAGTAAGTCTCTTATTGATCAATCTGTTTGCAGTTCTTTATATCCTCTTGGAACATGGAATAGCTATCAAGTTCTAACTGAATTCTCCTTGTTTGTTTTTTCTGCTGTTTTAGTGAAAAGGAATTGGCAAGAGAGGAAGTTATAACACTTCAGGATACCAAGAGTCGCTTATCACAGCACATCTCAGAGATTGAACAGGAGCTAAAAAGGTCTAAACCATTTGCTTGTTTTTAAATTTAACTTATTATGGACAGTTTAATCTTACACTGTAAGAATGCCCAAAAAAAGAAAAAAAAAGAAAGAAAGAAAAGAAAATTGAACTTGGCCAACCTTCAACCCTGACACTAGGCTGATTGCAATAGCTTATGTTATTTTGAAACTGTCAATCCTAGCACGTAAAATCCTAACCACTTTTTTCAGACTTTCAAAGTTATTGTCCTAATCCTCATGTGGGGATTACTTGCAACAATTTCACCTCAAATAGACTGACTTATGGAGTACTTATATGCCTGATCCTTAGAACAATTAAATTTATTGATATTGCCTCTGTGTTACTCTGCCTATACTTGATTTGTTGCTTCTTGTTCTGTCACAAATTTTACAGGAGGGATTTGTTTTGTGCTGTTCAGAAAATGTAAAGAAAAATCTTCTGCTCATTTACAGGGTGAAAATGGATGCAGAAAAAGCTACCGTGGCTTTAAAGGAGGTAAACAACAGACAAAAAGTCACTCATAACTTAAGGAGATGTTTAAATGAATTTCTTTTTCTATAGCACTTTTTCGTTCATTGACAAGAATTGCAAACCAATTCACTTGATGTCTTGAGACATATCATTGAATTCTTCTTGCATTTTGTCCTGAAAGAAAGTTTCTCTTTTTTTGTTCTGGAAATCGAGGAAGCGATAAAAAGTAGGTTGCTATTTCATAGGCTAATGTTTCAGCTGCTCATCGGAAGAGGTTTACGCGAGTTGAGATGGCTCGAGTGTTGATGGAAAGAAACCAGTACAAAGAAAGACTCATGGAATTGCAAGAGGCTGTAAGATGGACAGAAATGATCAGGTAATTTCAGGCTTATGTTCACTTAGTCTGGAATAACTCATTGATTGGAGTAAGTGTACATGTAGAGAACAGCATGACATCAGATACCATGAAGTTGGTTTATCTTTTATTAGCATGGATCCTATGGATTGTTAGTTTGTCGAGTCCTCGTTTTTGTAGTGCCAATACTTTGTATTTCATTTCCACACTGACATAACAAAATATATTTATAAATCTTCAAATTTTTCTCTTGAAATAATGATGATGAGTTTCATATTGTAGTCCCCTTCACAGTTGAGAATATTGATGATCTAAGAAAACCAACCCACCCATTAGGGAAATAAAACTCAAACTTTAGGTGCCTAAAACCATTACAAGATATGGAACTGTTTTGGTTCTATTTTTTCTTTTTTTAACCTGCCTCAATTAAATTTTCCTTTTATTCTTCATAGGGCATCAAAGGAGAGAAACCTTGAACTGCAGCAAAAGAAGAAATCATCCATTTGGAAATTGTATGTGGCTTATTTGTTGTTAATTGTTAAAAGTTTTAAGACTCAGGATTCTGAAATTTTTCAAACTTGTGCTGTCACAGAGCATCTCATTTTCTGAAACATATCAAAAATGTATTAAAAGTAACTCCAATGTAACACAAAGTGTTGAATCAGTTTCAGTAATCTTTTTGGACCCTCGCCAAAGAAGCCTGCCCCACCCATGGTCAGTATCAGGTATAACTCCCCTCAGGGGGAGGGAGAGTCATCTCCTTCATCTAGACGTAGCAGCTCTGTAAACTCAGGATCTACAGGTTCAATTGCTGTAGCAAGTGGTGGAGGATTTGGTAGTGAAAAGTGAGGAAATTTTATCATTAACGTCCAGTTTCAGTTTATGTCACAAATGTATTTTGGTAGCTTTGACTGAAGAATAAAAATAATTAAGGTTAGGTTTATAGAGTGTATTCTGAGTTCTGGCATTCCCTCAGGAAACTTCTGGTGTTGAAACTGCAAGAAAGGCTCATATGTAGTGAAACCCTCTCAAAGGCTGAAATTAGATGCCTTAGAATTCTGGTCCCAAACTGATTTTTTGTCATACTTACGCAGTTTTCATCTTTTAGCTTTGATCGCCAGCGACTTGTGGAGAGAAGGGAACGCTACAGACAAGTGAGAGCATTTCTTAACTCAGGTGATATTATAAATCCTCCATATTTTTTGTGCTTCTCCACTATATCTAGTTAATTTGTGAACAGATGGTATTTTCCATGCATTTTAAATCCTGGATGTCAACCAAGGCGTTCGTTTGTTTTCAGATGTTGCAGAGGGTCGCATGCAAGCTTATGGCTGGAGTCTTCCTGCCAAATACTCAACAGAAGTTGCAGAAGGAGGAAAAAGCCTGGTGTCTGTCCCTGTACCAGTCTATTGTCGGCCTCTTAATCTTAATGACCCTGGGATGAAAGTATGTTTGTCCTTAAGATCAGTTGATAATATTAAATCAGTAAATGTTCTTTTCATCTTCAAACAAAGAAACTAGTGGTATGCTTTTGCATGTAAACTTATGTTCATTATAGTTAAAGGACAAGTACTAATGCAGTTGCCATCGTGATGCAGATCTGGTGTGCAGCTGGTGTAGATTTGTCTGGTGGGAAGACACAAGATGGTGGCTCAGTCATTGGTGCAACTAGTGTATTTTACACAGACAGTGTGCGTGACCAAGATGAAACAGGAATGGACCCAAAGTTGGAGCCAAAAGTGTCTATGGTTTGGATTGGCAGCAGCACACACTCCTGCAGTAAGGTTACTGTAGTTGATGCTAATTACCCTCAGAACATCTTGGATTGCTTTATAGTATGTACATCACATCTGTTGTGCATCACTCCTGTGCCTGGTGCATCAGAAGGGGATTATCAGAGTTCAGATTGGACAGTTGAAGGTCAATATTATGTGTATCTTTGCAAACTTATTTATCAAAATAGAATAGAATTATCCAACTGTGCTTTGTAGAGTACAAATGACGCGCGAGACGAGTACAAATATCACGCGATATTTGTGCTCCAGAAATATCCGCGAAATTCGCCCGCACTGAATTAACAATTTGGCATGTTAGATAGTAAATCTCTTATTAGACGTTTTAAACACAACGAATATATGAAATACATACATATCTGAACTGCGGTTATGAAAAGTATATGTGCAAGATCCTCGCACTAAAGCAGTGAAAATCAGACCTGAAAAACTTCAGGCCTGTACGGGATTCGAACCATTGACCTCTGCGATATAGTGCAGCGCTCTACCAATTGAGCTAACAAGCCATTCGGGAGCAGGCCATCAAGTTAATTCGACATAAACCCGTAAGATAGTAAGTCAAATAGAACGAGAGGTCAGTGGTTCGAAACCGCACAGGCCTGAATTTTTTCAGGTCTGATTTTCACTATTGCTTAAATAGTGCTTTACTGCGAGGATCGTGCACATATACATTAGACGTTTTGTTGTGTAGTATCACTGAGTATTTTTTCTCGTTGGTTGTATTTTGACTCGCTCCACGGGCTCGTCAAAATATGGCACAATTCGTAAAAATACTCAGCGATACTACACAACAAAACGTGTAATAAAATATATTTATTATCCAACTACACTCCGTAGGGTACAAATAACGCCATAGGCGAGTTCAAATATCACGCGGTATTTGTACTCCAGAGAACCGGTTAGACAGGTTTTCTCGCATCGCGCGAGCGAAGAATTGGATTGAAATTACCAAAAATAATGGCGGACAATTTGAATCATATTTCTGATGACGAAGATTCGGAATGGTTGGCAAATATAGATCCAAGTCTATTAGATGAATCGAGCGAAGAAAACGGCTGGACGACCAGGAAATTTTTTTCATATATTGAAGAAAATAGAAACAGCAACACGACAACGCGCCAATTCCGTTCCACTTCGCATACTTCTGTCACGTACACCCCGTAAATAAATATCCGCGAAACTCGCCCGCACTGAAATAACAGTTTGGCGTGTTGGATAATGAATAACTTGTAAGACGTTTTGTTGTGTAGTATCGCTGACTATTTTTACTCGTTATTTGTATTTTGACTCGCCTTACGGGCTCGCCAAAATACGGCACAACTCGTAAAAATACTCAGCGATACTACACAACAAAACGTCTAACAAGATAGATACACCTGGGGCAAAGCTAACTTAACTGGATTTGCAGAGTAGGCATTAGTGTTACTAGTAACAGTTTTTCGATGTCAATTGTTTAAGAAAAGACACTTATTTATTTGCAGATCCACTTCACAGAAACCCTGACAAAGGTGATTCTACAGAAAGTTCAGGATTCAGTGATCCACTGGGTACAGTTAAAACAGACTCTTTCGATACTTTCCTTTTTTTAGACAGTAGAAGACATCATTTGATGACAGTGCTGACTGCATTTGTGTTGTTTGTGATGTGTCTAGGAGTACAAACAGCCCAAGGATCAGACGCACCAACTGTAACAGACATCACAGCTAGTGAAAATACATCATCAGGAGCTGCGCAAGTTGAAGGAGTTGAGAAAATGAGCAGTGTATTACCAACCATGTGGCTTGGAGCACAATCTGGCTGGTAAGTTACTCTGTGTGTGAATGGTTTTATTATACTAAATGAGGTATTTTTGATTGAGAGTAAATCTGTCTTCGTCTTTAGTACTGTCTGTCTGTGTGAAAAATTTACTGTTGCATGATTCCTTTGCAGTGTGTATGTACATTCTGCCATTTCTGATTGGAAGAAATGTATCCATTCCATCAGACTCAAAGACTCAGTCCTCAGTATTGTGTGAGTACATGAAAGCAATGCCAAAAAGTAACTGCTTCAAATGATAGTATCAAGTCTTATAAATGACTACTAGGTCTACCAACCAGTTATATGCTATCAGGGAATAGTATCTCTCTTTTGTAATGTAAGGTGATTGTCAGAATTTAAATAATTTGCTTGTATTGTAATCTTATGTCAAACTTTACATTGTAGATATGTGAAAACCCGTGTTTTAGTTGCTCTTGCCGATGGTACAGTGGCTATCTTTCACAGGGCTTCAGGTATGTCCACCTTTGCTCTCGTCAGTTTTCTCTCCTTCTAATCTGATATGGTTTTTTTTCTTGTATGTCCTTTTTGGTTTCCAGTAATCAGAAACGAACTTGTTAATTTCAGATGGTCAGTGGAACTTTAACAATTATCACTTGCTTGATCTCGGCCGACCGCATCACTCCATTCGGTGTATGACTGTAGTACACGACAAAGTCTGGTGTGGTTATCGCAATAAGATCCAAGTTATTCATCCCCGAAGCATGAAAGTAGAGGTATTTTGGGTATTAATGTAATTCAGTGCTTTTTAGCGTTATGAGAAGGAAAATAGCTTGTCAAAATGCTGTCATTCAGGATGTTCGAGTTAGGTTGCTTTTATGGTCTTTTTCTTCCTCTCCTAGACCGTGCTGAGTTCTCTTTGTTCATTTCTCTTAATTGTTTTCATGCGTTGTGTTATTCCGTCACTATACTGTAGACGAAGGCTTCTCTTTTCTCTGGGAATTATCAGAACAAGTTTCATGGGGTTGACCGAGTGCAGTAACATAGCAATCGAATATGTTAATTTAGCTTGAAGACGCAATTTTGTTATTGTTTATTTTCAGCAGTCTTTAAATGAAGCGGTTTTGGTTTTGAAAAAGTTATGGAACTAACAAGTTACTCTGAATAATTTTTTAGAAAACTTTTGACGCTCATCCCCGACGTGAAAGTCAGGTTCGTCAGCTGGCCTGGATAGGAGATGGTGTGTGGGTTTCCATCCGTTTGGACAGCACACTGAGACTGTACAATGCCCACACTTATCACCATCTACAGGACATTGATATTGAGCCATACGTCAGCAAGATGTTAGGTATCTCCTTGCTTACTTTCTTACTTACCTTATCAGTGATGGCTAACTGCTCTGCCAACCAGCTGCAAACATACCTCCTTACCACTTATCCCACCAACGGTACCTACTTACTCACCTCTCCTTCTTACTTACCTTATCAGTGATGGCTAACTGCTCTGCCAACCAGCTGCAAACATACCTCCTTACCACTTATCCCACCAACGGTACCTACTTACTCACCTCTCCTTCTTACTTACCTTATCAGTGATGGCTAACTGCTCTGACAACCAGCTGCAAACATACCTCCTTACCACTTATCCCACCAACGGTACCTACTTACTCACCTCTCCTTCTTACTTACCTTATCAGTGATGGCTAACTGCTCTGACAACCAGCTGCAAACATACCTCCTTACCACTTATCCCACCAACGGTACCTACTTACTCACCTCTCCTTCTTACTTACCTTATCAGTGATGGCTAACTGCTCTGACAACCAGCTGCAAACATACCTCCTTACCACTTATCCCACCAACGGTACCTACTTACTCACCTCTCCTTCTTACTTACCTTATCAGTGATGGCTAACTGCTCTGACAACCAGCTGCAAACATACCTCCTTACCACTTATCCCACCAACGGTACCTACTTACTCACCTCTCCTTCTTACTTACCTTATCAGTGATGGCTAACTGCTCTGCCAACCAGCTGCAAACATACCTCCTTACCACTTATCCCACCAACGGTACCTACTTACTCACCTCTCCTTCTTACTTACCTTATCAGTGATGGCTAACTGCTCTGACAACCAGCTGCAAACATACCTCCTTACCACTTATCCCACCAACGGTACCTACTTACTCACCTCTCCTTCTTACTTACCTTATCAGTGATGGCTAACTGCTCTGACAACCAGCTGCAAACATACCTCCTTACCACTTATCCCACCAACGGTACCTACTTACTCACCTCTCCTTCTTACTTACCTTATCAGTGATGGCTAACTGCTCTGACAACCAGCTGCAAACATACCTCCTTACCACTTATCCCACCAACGGTACCTACTTACTCACCTCTCCTTCTTACTTACCTTATCAGTGATGGCTAACTGCTCTGACAACCAGCTGCAAACATACCTCCTTACCACTTATCCCACCAACGGTACCTACTTACTCACCTCTCCTTCTTACTTACCTTATCAGTGATGGCTAACTGCTCTGCCAACCAGCTGCAAACATACCTCCTTACCACTTATCCCACCAACGGTACCTACTTACTCACCTCTCCTTCTTACTTACCTTATCAGTGATGGCTAACTGCTCTGACAACCAGCTGCAAACATACCTCCTTACCACTTATCCCACCAACGGTACCTACTTACTCACCTCTCCTTCTTACTTACCTTATCAGTGATGGCTAACTGCTCTGACAACCAGCTGCAAACATACCTCCTTACCACTTATCCCACCAACGGTACCTACTTACTCACCTCTCCTTCTTACTTACCTTATCAGTGATGGCTAACTGCTCTGACAACCAGCTGCAAACATACCTCCTTACCACTTATCCCACCAACGGTACCTACTTACTCACCTCTCCTTCTTACTTACCTTATCAGTGATGGCTAACTGCTCTGACAACCAGCTGCAAACATACCTCCTTACCACTTATCCCACCAACGGTACCTACTTACTCACCTCTCCTTCTTACTTACCTTATCAGTGATGGCTAACTGCTCTGACAACCAGCTGCAAACATACCTCCTTACCACTTATCCCACCAACGGTACCTACTTACTCACCTCTCCTTCTTACTTACCTTATCAGTGATGGCTAACTGCTCTGCCAACCAGCTGCAAACATACCTCCTTACCACTTATCCCACCAACGGTACCTACTTACTCACCTCTCCTTCTTACTTACCTTATCAGTGATGGCTAACTGCTCTGACAACCAGCTGCAAACATACCTCCTTACCACTTATCCCACCAACGGTACCTACTTACTCACCTCTCCTTCTTACTTACCTTATCAGTGATGGCTAACTGCTCTGACAACCAGCTGCAAACATACCTCCTTACCACTTATCCCACCAACGGTACCTACTTACTCACCTCTCCTTCTTACTTACCTTATCAGTGATGGCTAACTGCTCTGACAACCAGCTGCAAACATACCTCCTTACCACTTATCCCACCAACGGTACCTACTTACTCACCTCTCCTTCTTACTTACCTTATCAGTGATGGCTAACTGCTCTGACAACCAGCTGCAAACATACCTCCTTACCACTTATCCCACCAACGGTACCTACTTACTCACCTCTCCTTCTTACTTACCTTATCAGTGATGGCTAACTGCTCTGACAACCAGCTGCAAACATACCTCCTTACCACTTATCCCACCAACGGTACCTACTTACTCACCTCTCCTTCTTACTTACCTTATCAGTGATGGCTAACTGCTCTGACAACCAGCTGCAAACATACCTCCTTACCACTTATCCCACCAACGGTACCTACTTACTCACCTCTCCTTCTTACTTACCTTATCAGTGATGGCTAACTGCTCTGCCAACCAGCTGCAAACATACCTCCTTACCACTTATCCCACCAACGGTACCTACTTACTCACCTCTCCTTCTTACTTACCTTATCAGTGATGGCTAACTGCTCTGCCAACCAGCTGCAAACATACCTCCTTACCACTTATCCCACCAACGGTACCTACTTACTCACCTCTCCTTCTTACTTACCTTATCAGTGATGGCTAACTGCTCTGACAACCAGCTGCAAACATACCTCCTTACCACTTATCCCACCAACGGTACCTACTTACTCACCTCTCCTTCTTACTTACCTTATCAGTGATGGCTAACTGCTCTGACAACCAGCTGCAAACATACCTCCTTACCACTTATCCCACCAACGGTACCTACTTACTCACCTCTCCTTCTTACTTACCTTATCAGTGATGGCTAACTGCTCTGACAACCAGCTGCAAACATACCTCCTTACCACTTATCCCACCAACGGTACCTACTTACTCACCTCTCCTTCTTACTTACCTTATCAGTGATGGCTAACTGCTCTGACAACCAGCTGCAAACATACCTCCTTACCACTTATCCCACCAACGGTACCTACTTACTCACCTCTCCTTCTTACTTACCTTATCAGTGATGGCTAACTGCTCTGCCAACCAGCTGCAAACATACCTCCTTACCACTTATCCCACCAACGGTACCTACTTACTCACCTCTCCTTCTTACTTACCTTATCAGTGATGGCTAACTGCTCTGCCAACCAGCTGCAAACATACCTCCTTACCACTTATCCCACCAACGGTACCTACTTACTCACCTCTCCTTCTTACTTACCTTATCAGTGATGGCTAACTGCTCTGACAACCAGCTGCAAACATACCTCCTTACCACTTATCCCACCAACGGTACCTACTTACTCACCTCTCCTTCTTACTTACCTTATCAGTGATGGCTAACTGCTCTGCCAACCAGCTGCAAACATACCTCCTTACCACTTATCCCACCAACGGTACCTACTTACTCACCTCTCCTTCTTACTTACCTTATCAGTGATGGCTAACTGCTCTGACAACCAGCTGCAAACATACCTCCTTACCACTTATCCCACCAACGGTACCTACTTACTCACCTCTCCTTCTTACTTACCTTATCAGTGATGGCTAACTGCTCTGACAACCAGCTGCAAACATACCTCCTTACCACTTATCCCACCAACGGTACCTACTTACTCACCTCTCCTTCTTACTTACCTTATCAGTGATGGCTAACTGCTCTGCCAACCAGCTGCAAACATACCTCCTTACCACTTATCCCACCAACGGTACCTACTTACTCACCTCTCCTTCTTACTTACCTTATCAGTGATGGCTAACTGCTCTGCCAACCAGCTGCAAACATACCTCCTTACCACTTATCCCACCAACGGTACCTACTTACTCACCTCTCCTTCTTACTTACCTTATCAGTGATGGCTAACTGCTCTGACAACCAGCTGCAAACATACCTCCTTACCACTTATCCCACCAACGGTACCTACTTACTCACCTCTCCTTCTTACTTACCTTATCAGTGATGGCTAACTGCTCTGCCAACCAGCTGCAAACATACCTCCTTACCACTTATCCCACCAACGGTACCTACTTACTCACCTCTCCTTCTTACTTACCTTATCAGTGATGGCTAACTGCTCTGCCAACCAGCTGCAAACATACCTCCTTACCACTTATCCCACCAACGGTACCTACTTACTCACCTCTCCTTCTTACTTACCTTATCAGTGATGGCTAACTGCTCTGACAACCAGCTGCAAACATACCTCCTTACCACTTATCCCACCAACGGTACCTACTTACTCACCTCTCCTTCTTACTTACCTTATCAGTGATGGCTAACTGCTCTGCCAACCAGCTGCAAACATACCTCCTTACCACTTATCCCACCAACGGTACCTACTTACTCACCTCTCCTTCTTACTTACCTTATCAGTGATGGCTAACTGCTCTGACAACCAGCTGCAAACATACCTCCTTACCACTTATCCCACCAACGGTACCTACTTACTCACCTCTCCTTCTTACTTACCTTATCAGTGATGGCTAACTGCTCTGCCAACCAGCTGCAAACATACCTCCTTACCACTTATCCCACCAACGGTACCTACTTACTCACCTCTCCTTCTTACTTACCTTATCAGTGATGGCTAACTGCTCTGCCAACCAGCTGCAAACATACCTCCTTACCACTTATCCCACCAACGGTACCTACTTACTCACCTCTCCTTCTTACTTACCTTATCAGTGATGGCTAACTGCTCTGCCAACCAGCTGCAAACATACCTCCTTACCACTTATCCCACCAACGGTACCTACTTACTCACCTCTCCTTCTTACTTACCTTATCAGTGATGGCTAACTGCTCTGCCAACCAGCTGCAAACATACCTCCTTACCACTTATCCCACCAACGGTACCTACTTACTCACCTCTCCTTCTTACTCACCTTATCAGTGATGGCTAACTGCTCTGCCAACCAGCTGCAAACATACCTCCTTACCACTTATCCCACCAACGGTACCTACTTACTCACCTCTTCTTCTTACTTACCTTATCAGTGATGGCTAACTGCTCTGACAACCAGCTGCAAACATACCTCCTTACCACTTATCCCACCAACGGTACCTACTTACTCACCTCTCCTTCTTACTTACCTTATCAGTGATGGCTAACTGCTCTGACAACCAGCTGCAAACATACCTCCTTACCACTTATCCCACCAACGGTACCTACTTACTCACCTCTCCTTCTTACTTACCTTATCAGTGATGGCTAACTGCTCTGACAACCAGCTGCAAACATACCTCCTTACCACTTATCCCACCAACGGTACCTACTTACTCACCTCTCCTTCTTACTTACCTTATCAGTGATGGCTAACTGCTCTGACAACCAGCTGCAAACATACCTCCTTACCACTTATCCCACCAACGGTACCTACTTACTCACCTCTCCTTCTTACTTACCTTATCAGTGATGGCTAACTGCTCTGACAACCAGCTGCAAACATACCTCCTTACCACTTATCCCACCAACGGTACCTACTTACTCACCTCTCCTTCTTACTTACCTTATCAGTGATGGCTAACTGCTCTGACAACCAGCTGCAAACATACCTCCTTACCACTTATCCCACCAACGGTACCTACTTACTCACCTCTCCTTCTTACTTACCTTATCAGTGATGGCTAACTGCTCTGACAACCAGCTGCAAACATACCTCCTTACCACTTATCCCACCAACGGTACCTACTTACTCACCTCTCCTTCTTACTTACCTTATCAGTGATGGCTAACTGCTCTGACAACCAGCTGCAAACATACCTCCTTACCACTTATCCCACCAACGGTACCTACTTACTCACCTCTCCTTCTTACTTACCTTATCAGTGATGGCTAACTGCTCTGACAACCAGCTGCAAACATACCTCCTTACCACTTATCCCACCAACGGTACCTACTTACTCACCTCTCCTTCTTACTTACCTTATCAGTGATGGCTAACTGCTCTGACAACCAGCTGCAAACATACCTCCTTACCACTTATCCCACCAACGGTACCTACTTACTCACCTCTCCTTCTTACTTACCTTATCAGTGATGGCTAACTGCTCTGACAACCAGCTGCAAACATACCTCCTTACCACTTATCCCACCAACGGTACCTACTTACTCACCTCTCCTTCTTACTTACCTTATCAGTGATGGCTAACTGCTCTGACAACCAGCTGCAAACATACCTCCTTACCACTTATCCCACCAACGGTACCTACTTACTCACCTCTCCTTCTTACTTACCTTATCAGTGATGGCTAACTGCTCTGACAACCAGCTGCAAACATACCTCCTTACCACTTATCCCACCAACGGTACCTACTTACTCACCTCTCCTTCTTACTTACCTTATCAGTGATGGCTAACTGCTCTGACAACCAGCTGCAAACATACCTCCTTACCACTTATCCCACCAACGGTACCTACTTACTCACCTCTCCTTCTTACTTACCTTATCAGTGATGGCTAACTGCTCTGACAACCAGCTGCAAACATACCTCCTTACCACTTATCCCACCAACGGTACCTACTTACTCACCTCTCCTTCTTACTTACCTTATCAGTGATGGCTAACTGCTCTGACAACCAGCTGCAAACATACCTCCTTACCACTTATCCCACCAACGGTACCTACTTACTCACCTCTCCTTCTTACTTACCTTATCTTACAAGTTATTTACCAAATTACCTACTTAGTTTACCTCATAATCCCTCATACCTACCTACCTACCTACCTACCTACGAATCCCTCGTACCTACCTACCTACGGATCCCTCATACCTACCTACCAACGAATCCCTCCTACCTACCTACCTACGATTCCCTCGTACCTACCTACCTACGAGTCCCTCGTACCTACCTACCTACGAATCCCTCGTACCTACCTACCTACGGATCCCTCATACCTACCTACGAATCCCTCCTACCTACCTACGAGTCCCTCGTACCTACCTACCTACGAATCCCTCATACCTACCTACCTACCTACGAATCCCTCGTACCTACCTACCTACGGATCCCTCATACCTACCTACCTACGAATCCCTCATACCTTCATACCTACCTACGAATCCCTCCTACCTACCTACGAATCCCTCGTACCTACCTACCTACCTACTGACTTAACTATCTACCCACGCACCCACCTACCTTCCAAACCATATTTCCTTACCGATCTATCTGCCAGTCATCTTTCCTACCTGTTCTCCTTGTTTACCTACCTTTCTACCTATCCACGCACTGACGCACTTATTTACCTTCCCACTAGCACTCACCTTTTTTACTTGCCACTTACTACTCTCCCATTCTTTCCACCGACCTACTCACCTGCCCATCTGGCTGCCTATCAGCCTTTCAAACCGAACTCAGTTGTTCCTTATCCATTTTCTTCGCTTCCATTTCGTAGCACTTAGTGCGCGTAAATATTCACCGTTTCTGTTTAAATGTTATAGTAATTTGTTGTTTCTTTTACAGGAACTGGGAAATTAGGTTTTTCGTTTGTACGTATTACGTCGCTCATGTTAACCAATGACCGTCTTTGGGTGGGAACAGGAAATGGTGTTATTCTGTCGGTCCCATTAGTGGCCGCACGTCCTGCTAGGGATGACGGAGAAGCACAAACAAGTTCCCCTGGGACAGGAGCGACAGGAGGTCCAGGTGGAGCGGTTCGAGTGTATAGTAACGAAGGCAAAGATGGAGACACTCCCAGGGGCTCAAGCTTTATGCCTTACTGCTCTATGGTGAGTAGGGAAACATTCGTACATCATCGATGGTTTTTCAGTGCAATTCCGTCTCCTTTTTTTTTTTTTTTTTTTTTACTACAGAAGATGCCCTTTGGCTCTTTTAATTTGGTATTCCAAATGTTTATATGTCCAAAGCAGGAGAAGCAGACAAGCTTGTTGTTTAGACTTGATTAATATCCCTTCCCAGAAATGTAAGCATTCGAGATTTATCAAGACAAGGTTGGCAGTAACCTAAAGGTTGAAACAAACGAAGCGAACGTAGCCGATGCTCCCTTCGATAGTTCACGCCTTTGTATTATCGTTACTCTTCTGAACACTTTACTTGCCCTTTTTACAAATGAACTTCTTTGTTTTAGGTTAACGCCCAGTTGTCCTTCCACGGTCACCGCGACTCGGTAAAGTTTTTTGTAGCCGTCCCAGGCTCCATGAAGAGAGTCTCTCAACCAGCGCCATCCAACAGATCAACAAGTCTCAGTGGCCCACCCGCTAAGTCTAGCCCAGAGAAGACTGTGACCGAGTCTATGCTTTTGGTGTTATCAGGGGGAGAGGGGTATGTCGATTTCCGGTTGGGAGACAACGAAGAGACTGCTTTGGAAGAGCAAGGTGGTGATTTGATATCTGTCACAACTCGTGGTCAATCAACCAATGAGAGAAGCCATATTATGGTTTGGCAGGTGTCAGTCACATGATGACCATAGGTATGGAAAGCGTTAGGTCCTGTTCTGTGCTGCAAATAGCGTCACAAGTGCAGTAGTGTTGCAGTTTGTAATCATTGAATAACTAGCGCGAAGGAGTCTTTACTTTTCTGAAGACATTTCCCATCTCACGCCGCTACAGATGGCAAGCCATACTGTTACTGGTTACGTTTTATGAAATAATTGGAATTTGACCGTGTCCTTGTAAGTCTGTAGGATTAAATTTGCTTCACTTAACAGGACCCACCTTTCCGAAGCAACAAATAAGAGGTTAAAAATAATTTTTTTCCAAAACTCATTTTATTTGTCGATAGACATGTATCATTCACATATCACGACAGCAATGTAATGGCACTGAACCCTTTCACTCCCAAGATGTCATTAGCAATTTTCCTTACGGTCTCTCCTACAATTCGGTATTGGATCAGCTAACAATCTAACTGTCTTTTTTTTATGCTTGATATTGTAAAGAGAAATTCTTTTAGTCACTTTTGGAAGTGAAAGCGTTTAGTAATTTTCTTGGTTCTTGTATTACACACACACGTAAGTTAAACATAATTTAGTTTTAGTGCCTTTTGTGACTGATCAAGTTCGTTGGTCTGTTTCAGTTTTCTGAAGTATTTGTAAATAAGTTGCCAATAATTTCCAGAGTTACGAAATGTATTTTTGGTGGTACGTTGCTAAATTGAGCATTAGTGTTAACTATTTTCCAAGGTTTATTGCCAGTAATAATTGCAACGTAACGAATTACAAATCAAAATATATATCAGGTCATACAATTATCATTTAGTGGAAAGAAAATCGACATGAAAATTAGAGCGCGAAAGGTATACTAAAAAGATTATTAACATTTAATTTTGCCATAATGGCCAGCAGCAAAGGGTATCGGTGAGTTTCATTTTTACTGAAGATTGATGAGAAAAACTTTGAATGGTTTCTATTTTCAACTTTGCACCGGTGTGAAATGAAAACTCACTGTTTCCGAGGTTATAGCCAGACTTAGCTCTTTTCCTTTTTAATGTAAAAAAAAAAGAAAATCTGTTCTACACGCGCCACAACCGCAAATATATCTTACAAAATGCAATCTTGAGTCACGTAACACGTTCATCCATTAGAAAAAAAGCTTATTTTAATCGCGGGTTAAAAATACCTTTTTTTAAAGTCTTTCTTGACTATGCGAGGGAAATGTTGGACTTGGTGCAAAATTTTATTACAAAAAGTGTATCTCTTCATTCATTGATTTTTGTGAATTAAAATTCGTGCTGTTAAGGAAGACGAAAGGGGCATGCAGGGCCGGCTCATTGCTTTAATTTTGCAGTATTTTGCATAGGTTTACTACCCAAAATTGTTAAGTGAGCATGAGGTGTCTGTTCGGCCGAAGAGTGATTATCGATCACTTAAATTTTTACATTTGAAGGAATAGATGGTCGTAAAAAATGAGTAAATTTGTATTCAAAGTAATTTTCCCCATATCTTGTAATATTGTTTTGTAGTTTCTCGACATTATGCCCATATTACCTCTCTGCCTTAAAACAAGGTTAGTGTCGTCCCTGACATAAAGAGATGCGTTTTGGTCAAGTTCAATCAAATATTACTCTCAGAATTAATTTATTATCAATAGCCCATAGCCTCGTTTGGCGTCCAAATAATATGGTAGCTGACTTCAGTGAAGGTTCAATAGTCTTTTGGTTCTATGTATTTATTTATTGTCTGTGGTTTTGTCCATTTGTTATTTTGAACTAATAAAATAATAAACAGATACTAGAATTAAAAAGTTTCATTTTAGACTTTTGAATTTCAGCCTCGTGGGTTACAGGGTGGCTAATTTACTTAAAGCTCATCACAACTTTCCGAAGTCAGGATGAAAATCTTAACGGTGTGGTAGATACAGATGAACAGGTTTGTGTAATCAGTTGTTAAACACAGTTTGTGGAACAGAATAATTAGAAATAACAACAACAAAAAAGACAAACAAGAGTCGAAAGGAATCGGTAGGGTCCATCTTTTAAGTAAATTCGATATTTCCTTTACCTCAAGTTAAAAACGTGCGACGAGATAAACAAAACCTTACACTGGGAAGAGGATTGTCCGTTCATTTAAGACTAAATGAAGGAATAGTTAAAACATCAACAGCCACTTGCACTATTTTCTTTGGACTTAACTTTTCGCTTCACAGCAAGACATTTTGTCTCGCATTCCTTCAGTTGAAGGATTTTTGTTTCCGTGCACAGTGACCATTCAATTATTCAATAACTTGGAAGTTTACCAATTTCTATTTCTGCAGATTAAGGTCAGCAGGGTACTGATAAAACACAATGAACAATAGTATAGTGAGCAAACATAAGGCATTAATCACGTTCAAATCCCATCTTTAGAGCCAACTCTTGACCTTAAATTCCTTCCAAGAGCTTCTGGGTATCAATTGTATGAAAAATCAGCCAATATTCCTGTTTTAAAAATGTACAGATACGTAGAAGCTATAAAGTGCGACTTTTAGCCCGGGCGAAGATGTGTATATGGTCCACACACCAGTTTGGTTCCGCTATGTTACGGATTACTATTGTTGTGTTTTAGAATTCCCCTGCAGGCTTGATCTTATCCAAAGTCAGCCTAAAATGATAATGTTCCGGCCTCTATTGAAAGCCAGAAATAACGCGAGAATGTTTTTTCACTTTACCGGGCTAAATGTTTTCAGTAAGTGGACTGAGTAGTTGTTATCAATCTTACGTTGACGTAATGATTGACTGGATCCTGTTATTGTCACGTTTGATTGGCTTACATCCAATTGATGACAAACCGGTAGTCCGACTACAGTTTTGCTTCTGTGCCAAAAGGTTATAAATCCACAATCTTTACTTCACCACTCATTCCTGTCTCGCACTCCTTCCCTGCCACCTTCAGAGCCGAGCCTTGATTCCGTGAGATCATACTAAGCATGAAGACGTTTGCAAGTGTTTGTGTCATTCTGTGCTTGGGTAAGTTTGCTTTCTTGGTCCTCGATACGAATATTAAAATGTTTAGTACTTGAGCTTATGATTAGGAAGGATGGATTAGGTGAAAAGCTAGAATGCTTATAATCCAAATCTGGTGGCGTCAAACAGATGCTCGACTACCTTACGAACACTATCTCTATGTAAAGGGGTTAAAGTTGTTTCACCCTAACTTTTTGTATATCTATGAAAGATTGTACGTTTCCTTACCAACTTGCAAACATAATTCCTGGATAACGCCGCAGAGAAATTAGACCGCAAAGAATCTATCCCTTTAATAAGAGATTATTCCCCTTTCGATGGATTAATTAAAAAGTTAAAATATCAGTTTCAGAACTTCTCTCGGGATGCTTTTGACGTTTTATTGCTGTGTTTACCCTCTGAGGGCTGTTTTTAGGCAAAATAAAATTCTAGAATGTAATACTACACCCGATAACTTTGAAGTTTAACACATAATAAACATCTGTGCTTACCGTGGGCACAAGGAAGGGAAGGTGGGCAAAAGCGGATTCACTGGAGTGAGGCTCTACCCAGTTTCTTCACGCTTTTTCCTTAAAAAGGGTTACTTCTTAAAATTCAGTCATATCTCGCAGTTCCAGCATTCTACGCAGCTCCAAAGCTAACCTGTATACGATCTCTAAAGTGCACGGTTGCGCATCAAGGATGTTACGTGGTTGATGGGCTCTGTCGCTGCGATCAGGCACTGTGTTGCAACAATCCCTTCAATTACTCAACACTGGAAAGCTGTTTGGCGGATAACGCGCTTCAGTTAGGTGGGTAAGAACATTGCTTGTTTTACTTCCGGTTGGACAATGAAAAAAACATAGAGACATACGAACAACACCGAAAAATAACACCAAAACTTAACTCGAACCGAGGTAAGCGGTAAGTGGCATCAAAGACTGACATGATTAAGTGTTACGTGGGATGGAATGCGTCAAATGCTCTCTCAAAAATCTTACTATCATAGTTTGCTGACGACCAAATTTTTAATTGTCGTTATTCAGAGGATCCATGTAAAGATGATCCATGTAAGAACAATGGTTATTGTGTTCAACTGATGGGTCAGTATTCCTACCGCTGTGATTGTTATGGTACAGGATACTTTGGACCTCACTGCCATAAAAGTAAGTAACATTATCATCTCTTCTTGATTGCCACAAAGCGCCCGAAACGTGGGAGAATTCTGTTAATTTTTTTCCTTTTTTCTCGCTATCAGAATGCCCAAAAGATGCAAGAAAGGAAATATACAGTTTAAAAGGAAAAACAGAAGAGCACGCTCGTAATAGGAAGCGTTATCTGATGGCGTGCCTTTAAATTATGTATTCTAATGACAGAATAACCATGGCTGATAGATTAATGAAAATTGACATTTTGTTAATAGATGCCAATACGGATAGTCAACGCCATGTATAAGAAAAAAATAACAACCTAGTTATAAACTGGATCCATCTTTGGTCATTTAGTTACCCACGAGTCACCCATGCTATGCCATGTGCAGATTTGACGATGGTAATGCATTAATCGTAGCACATTAGGAAAGTAAATTTCTCTATTACGTAGCTCATAGTTTACGGTGGACTTTTTATATATACATTAGATAACGATCCTGTTGTAATCAGATCAAACTTGAGTCGAAAAAAATATGGAAGAGAAGTTTGATTTTGAAAAACTAAGGACTCAGTAGAGCAATAGAGTAGTGCAGTAAAGTTGAACATTGTTTGTTCTGAAAATAATGGCAAACTAATGAATTTCTTGCAACGTAAAACCAGATGAAACCTTAACAGGCCAGAGAAAGTTACCTTATTTAGCAAACATGAGTGGGCATTAGGGAAGATAATTAAACCTGTTGTCCTTCACAAAAGTTCTGTACCTTTTCAAACTGGCAATAAAAGTTGCAAGTAGCTATTTACTTTGCATTCGTAAGAGTTAACTGGTATAATTTCATCATAATCTTTTAATGGTTTTATCTTCACTTAGTATCAATTTTTAAGAAATATCACATGTCTGTCAGCTAAAGCATGGTGTAAGTGTGTCGTGATGAAAGAATAACCATGTAGAAATGAAGTCCCCATAAAAGCACTCTGTGCATCATTGTGTGGTGTATTAGATTGGCAACCACAGCCTTTTCTTTGAAGCAAGCACCATGGCCTAAATCACCAGTAGTCAGTTAGTGAATTTCACTTGACATGTCAAGGCTTACCACAAAGTCACTCAAGGTGACAGAAGCAAATGTTTATAACAGGAACCGATAAGGCATTAAAAATACTATATGTATATGATTATCTTACTTGAACTCCACAACATAAATACTTTGAAAAACCAAGGCTAGAGCTTGTCACACAACTGCCAAACACTGATTGCCAAATATGGCTACAATTTGTGGCCAACAACATTTTTTACCTACTTGCCAAGGTGGTCAAAACAGTCAAAGCTCAGAGGGCTGTTTAATAGTGAACACGTATGAATTGCTATTCTGACTATAACAAATATAATCTGTTAACTCTAGGAGTCATCATACAAAAACCCCAAACTCTCTAGTACGCAGGTTTGTATTTTTCAAAGGGGAACATTAGTGAACAGGTAAGAGACTGATTCACCATTATGCGTTCTGCGGATAGCCTCAGCAAGGATCATGGAAATATCAATGCACTAAGAAAAAAGAGAAAGAAGGGGAAATTAAAAGCAACCCTTTACATCCTAACATCAATATGCATATTCTCTATACTGTTCTCTATACATTTCTTAAGGTGCTGACAAAGAGAATTTGTTTAACGATCAAGAGCTCTTTTAGTGGGTTGTTATTTCCTTTATTCACGGTAAAGAGAAATTAAATGCTGGTCACTTCTAGGGGTCAAAAGGTTAAGAGATTTCTAACCTTAATCTTTGCACAATTTTCCATTTTGCTTTCTTGTGGGATGGTATTTGTGACTACAACAGCTTCAAGATCACTTTCTTCAATTCTCCGCAGAGCAGGGCCAGAGAATATTCCATGCGTCAGTATAGCATAGACTTTAGCAGCACCAGCATCTCTTAATCTGGTGGATTAACAAAAGGAACAGTTAAAATGCTTGAGAAATCTGCTTACATAATGAAAAAAAAAATATGTTGGGATGAGTGAGAAAGAGAAGAGGGAGCACAAAGCATAGCAGCTGCTCCACCACTTTTCAATTCCCTTTTCTCAAATTCCTCTCCTCTGAACATTATTAACCTGGCACAGGTGACATTGAAAGAAATCCTTTTGTCAATCTGTACAAGTTCAAAATCCAAAATAGAAGGTCTAGAAAAAGTTTGAAGACAAACATACATCAAAAAAAGATCAATATGCTCTTAGGACATTGGCCTATGTGTAATTTGTGGTGGAAAACTTACTTCTGAGCTGCAAGTGTTAGTGTTCCACAGGTGTCAGCCATGTCATCAACTAGTATTGCTGTACGATCTTTAACATCTCCAACAAGAACCATGCTGGCCACTTCATTGGCAACTTTTCGCTGATCAGTAACAATTAAAAAATAATTATTGATGATCTTCTGCACGATAAATATATCTTATTAACCAAGCGCGAGGGCCGTACTGGGAGAATATCGGCCCGAGGTCTTGACAGTATGACCAAGCGTAGCGAGGTCCGCACATAAAAGACCGTGGGCCGATATTCTTCCAGTATGGTCCCGAGCAAGCTTGGTTAATAAGAGATTTATTATATGACTGAAGTTCAAAGGGTCACAAGTGTGGTATCATTCGGGACCATTCGGGACACTGCCCGGTCCAATACTTAGAGAATATTGGACCGGCAATAGAGCATTTTGATTGGTTGATTTTAGTTATTGGCCCTCTGACTGCCTGAGTTGTGTAATAAACAATGCAAAATTGATAGTGTTTATTTGCTCAGATGAAAATTTATATTTCTGCAAAACAGAACATCACTTGTACCCAGATGTCATTCTGTAAAGAGGCTGTGGATGAAGTTCAGTTTCCTGTTCTGGATTCATGTTTCAGTCTACATGTTTTGTTCTGTGATTGATGAATTTAATTTCCTAATGCAACTTACTGCAGTGATTACTTGTTGGAAAATAAAAAATCATCAAAATGACACTTGTTGTATTGCACCAATAATGTGTGAATGTATAGCCATTGGTAGAGCCTTAAATTGTGAAAACTAAAATCATCATGGGGAGGGGAGGGGTCAATGAAAAATAGTGTGGCACAGCTTTTGATGCTGGCTGTTTTCTACAAACCTTACCTCCTTATGAATCAAGGCAAAGCCAACATTCAAATGATCAGCAATGGATGTTACTCTGAAAAAACACAACAATCAAAAACTATACCAACTAAAAAAAATTTCAATGTACACAGAAGATACTTAAGTTAACTGCATCTGCCCTAATGTTGATCAAGGTGTTGTGCATTGTTTCAGATTAAGCTCTGATAAAACAGAAGATGTAAGAGTCTCTAGCCAGGGAGCTCTTGCAATGATACAAGTTGAGTATCTTTGTAATGCTGGGAAAGTAGCAACACGTCCGTGCAGTTCAGACCTTTTAGCTCCTCCAGCATCAGGTGAAACAATAACTGCTCGTTCCCACTCAGGAATGTGTTCTCTGATCCACCTTAACACAGCAGGCTCAGCATACAAGTTGTCCACTGGTATATCAAAGAAACCCTGAATTGAAGAGAATAATTGAATCATAGATAATTCACCTAATTAATCCACAAAAAGTAAACTGGCTCCATTGGTACAACTACTTTTAATCCTTAATAACGTGGTTGGCATGACTCATGGGAGGTAAGAATTGAAATACTTCTCTTTTTTTAACTACAAGACAAACATCTTTTGATTCACTACCTTAATTTACACACACCATACTCAATTTTTACCATCAATAAGAAATCAATGCACAGGAAAATACACCAAAAGGTGTTTCAGTCAATGATAGGTATTTGTACAATTGCTTACATAATTACAAGAATGTATCCACTCATATTGGTTGACAATTATGCCATATCTTCCCAGAATCACCTTACCTCAAGCAATAACAACACTACATGGCAGTCACACAAGTTCATGATGTTTTAAGAGAAAACAAGTAAAATGAAAGAAAATGCATTTACTCTGATAATTGCCTGAGCAATCATACCAAACTAATTAGTCTCCAATAATCCTCTCAGCTAAATTCACTATGCCTTGAGCAATTAGTATCAAAAAATGGTGATATCATTTTCAACATTTAAAAAAAACCTGCTCATACCTGTATCTGTGAAGCATGAAGGTCCATAGTAATAATATGATCTGCACCAGCTACTGACAACATGTTTGCAACCAGTTTAGCTGAAATTGGTGCTCGACTCTACAAAAGATTTAGTTACTAGTTTTAGCACCTTAAGCAAACCATTGAGCAACATTTCCAGTCAATATTGAGTGATAAATTAAAGATTTGTAAGAATCGGCTGTGGTTTTTGATAGCTTTAAAATTGTTTAAGTTAATTTTTTTATTTATCAGATTTATCATCTACAGGTTTATGTCGAATTAATTTGATGGCCTGCTCCCAGTTGGCTTGTTAGCTCAATTGGTAGAGCGCTGCACTAGTATTGCAGAGGTCAGTGGTTCGAATCCCGTACAGGCCTGAAATTTTTTTCAGGTCTGATTTTCACTATTGCTCAAATAGTGCTTTACTGCAAAGGATCGTGCTCATATACATTAATTTTTTTAGTCAAAACTCTGTCAAGATTGCAATGATATTTGTCTCAGCCCATGTGCTTTTGAGGCTAGGCCATTGAGGCAATTCTTAACATCAGTTTATCAAGGTTTATCATGTGTTTTCTTTCAAATATCATGTGTTTTGTTTTGAACTACACCAGTCCTGTGGCAGGATAATCAGTAACAAAGTTTTGAATGAAACTTACTTAAGGAAAGAAAGCATAATTTTACTAACCTTGTCCTTCTTATCTTGTCTTGCATATGGAAAGCATGGAATAACAGCTGTGACACGCTGGGCTGAAGCAATCTTACAAGCATTGATCATGATCAGCAGTTCCATTAAGTTATCATTTACATCACCACAACCACTTTGCACAATGAAGACATCTTCTCCTCGCACTGATTCACCGATTTCAACACTACAGAACAAGGAGTGAGTTTAGTGAAACCCAGTACCCGGGCCAGTCTGAAGCTATGCATTCAAAATGTTGCAATTTCCTAAAGAACTGACTACATTATTGGAGAACAACATAGACAACCTTCTACAATTAATATAAACTGAAATATGTTCAGGTAGAACACTGTTTCTCCTTTATGGTGTTTAATACATGAACATTACCACTACTTGATTCTTTGTCTATTCTACATGTAGTTGATGGGATTAAAAACTGTTTCTTTTATAAAAGGCAAAAACAATCTCATCTCTCTGACGTGAAATACTGAAAATGTAGAAAGTGATATATGTAACACTTTCCAACAAAAAGAGAAGTGAAAACATCAGAATCAACTGTTCTGAGGTATAAACATTGTCCAAAACGCTGACGACTGTCCAAATAACACTAAAATGAATTGTGTCAAATAAACGAGTGACCACGTGCTTAATCGAGGCTCGAGGGAAACAAGTCAGTTCGTGAAACAATCCTTGACAAGTCTTCAGAGTTCTAAACGTAGCCAGTAAAACATGAAATCCAAAAGCAAATTAGGCAATTAACCCAGCAGACTGTGTTTTTTTTAGCAAACTTCACCAAGACATTCACCAGAAGACTGACATGAAGGGTAATAATACGATTGATAGCAGCACCATGGAAGATTTTCCCATATTTTCTAAGGTATTCCACGATTATTAATTAGCACTTTTTCAGATTTCCAAAAGTTGACCTTCGTTTCTGTTTGTTCCCCTGTATTACGCTTGTCTTTTTCTTTTTCTTTTTTTTATGACACAAAGCTGCAGTTGTGAGAAAAAAGTTGAGCTCTTAAGACGTCATAAACCGAGGGAAACGGTAACAAGACATTCTCACCTGGTTTCCTTGTTTGAGAATTTTTTCAACACACACTTCCCCAGTTCGTTCCCTAGTCGTTCTGAAATCAATTTAGCCAGTAATTGATGAGAATTTCCTCCAAAAATCTTAATGTTCGGCATATTTGAGAACTTTCTACAGGCAAATGTTGGCGGCAAATGTACCAAGAGCGGTCACATGAGCCGTGTAACAACAAACTAAACAAAGTGGAGGTAGTGGGGAGGTGAGCGGGGGAGGGGGGAGGCACATGAGGTTCTCAGGGTCCTCATTACTTGTGTAGCCTCAAAAAAGTGACCTAGTAAGAGAATTTTCTCCGCTTTTCCTTAACAAAAGACCGTGGACTGGTCTTCTCTTAGTCTGAATTAACAGAAATGATGTTTTTTTTTTCCCCAAAATTTCTCAGCGGTCGAAAATGTTCTCATGATCCCCAAACTCTTAAGATGGCGTGACTCTCCGCCAGAATCGAGGCAGATTGTAGGGGTAAACTAAGATAAACTGAATAATTTTCGAGTGCAGCACAGTCACATGATTCCAAAGGGTAAATTAAACTTTAAAGTTTTCATTTTACGATAATAACGTGACTCCAATTATGTGATAAAACAAAACAGCATATGCTGAGTCTAGCCAGCAGCGCGGTCTCAACTCTTTGTTATTCTAGGCTTCTTCTTCCTTCCTGATCCAACCCTTTGCTTTAAAAAGACTGGTAAAGAGTTGAAAAACACGTCTTTCCAAAACACATAGTACATTTTTAATTCACTTTTATTCCTCATCTCTTCAATTTAATTTTCTGTCTAACAGCGAGTGTAATCACTAAGAAGTTCCTTCGTATTTCAGTTATTTTCATTCTACAGTAATTTATCACTCATAATATTCAGACTACGCCTATCTTAAATAAAAAGGTACTGAAATACCAGCTCGAGGCACAGGCAGCCCAAGCTCACTGCTAGAAAAGCGCACGTGACTCTTACTGTGTTGCGCAACGTTTTATATTTATAAAGGTTTGTATGGGATGTTATCGGTTTGCCTTAAAAGAGAGAAAAAATGTCTTGTTTTGAAATAAAATGGACTTACCTTATTGCCTTGTTGTTTTCTTTGTTGATTCCTAGCGTCTCAGGCCGTTTTGAAGCGTTTTCGGCGAGTTAGCGCTATGTTGGTGTTCAACTGCTAAAAGAAAGCCAACAGTTGAACACCAACATAGCGCTAACTCGCCGAAAACGCTTCAAAACGGCCTGAGACGTTAGGAATCAACAAAGAAAACAACAAGGCAATAAGGTAAGTCCATTTCATTTCAAAACAAGACATTTTTGTCTCTCTTTTAAAGCAAACCGATAACATCCCATACAAACCTTTATAAATATAAAACGTTGCGCAACACGGTAAGAGTCACGTCCGCTTTTCTAGTAGTGAGCTTAGGCTGCCTGTGCTCGAGGAAACGTCGCCACGCCGTGCCGAGGGCTAAGAAGCTAAATAACCTCCATTTTATTATTTCTTTACGTCTGAAGTAACAGTCCACTTTCCCTCAAGCGGGTTTCCAAGGTCATTACCAAAGTCATCTCTTACTAGGCTTTTTCGCCGATGGAGGCCTGGGCGACTTTGTAGTCGGTGTTGACGGCCGCATGGGATACTGGGCCAGGATAGTTTTGCGGGGTACTTTTACTGTCGATTTCTTCTTTCCTTGCTGTCTTTTGTCGTTTTGTTTCGCCGCGGCTGATTCCGGTCGAAGTAAGTCCTGAATCTCATTGCTCTCCTTTCCTGCACCGGCCACAACTTCCAAACATTTTAGCAGGTTGGTTTGTTCCAAGTCTTTTTTAGACAACATTTGCATAATATCCCTTCCATCGTCCAGTGGATTTAGCCAAGTAGATTTACGAACGTCAGATAATTTCATTTTTGTGCCTTTTGGAACGTAAATCTGAAATAATACTTCAACTGCTTCAGCTTTGGTTAGAGCACGACCTTTAGCGGACACTGAGGGAAACAAGCAAAGCTGATGTTAGAGTCCCATATGACATGCTCCTTTATGATCAGTAGAATCAAGAACACGCAATTTGAATGCAGGAGTTTTAATAATACCTGTCTACCGGTACATCTGACGTCATCTAATCAGCCCCCCCCCCCTCCCCCACTCCTGTTACCTGACATTGTTTCTTACTTTTTGTAACAATCTCTATGGCTTCGTCGATTTCCTTTTGGGACGGGGCGTGGCCAACAGACTTGAAGAACTCCTTGATGTCGTTATATTGCAAAAGACCATCAGTGGCAAATTTATCAAATGCTACTTCGTACTCTGCAAAAATAATAATATAATAATAAAAAGAAGAATTTCTCCCAAAAATAATTAGAACTTACTTCACAAAACAAATAACAACATCTGACCGAGACTGGATATTTAGAATTGCTAAAATTAAACATTTAATAATGATGTGAAACTAACATTCATATAAAATTCTAGTTTATCCCGCAAACAAAATGGCTAGCGAATTTAACTCATCGAGAAACACAAACTGTCACACGATTAAGGCTCAGCATATCAAGTATCTGCTTTATTTATAAGACTAAAAGTAGGAGATTTTTTCTGAACATTTCAGAAGCGCTTCTCCAAGTTTTGCCACTCATAAAACACTGTGTGCTGAAAAAGAACAAAATGTTTTACCAACAAAGCAGACCTATCTCAGAATAACAGACTCACTATTAAGTCGCTCGACATATTCCATCAGTTCGTTAAACTCTAGTGCGGTTCTTGGTTCTTTTATTCCATATCGCTTTTGTATCCTGAAGAGAAGTTCCTGGTAACCTTTGATAAACTTGTTGAAAGACAAGGTCCGTTTCAAGGCCTTTAGGGAAACAATAAAATAATCAGTGGACTATAAAGCCATCTATGGAAAGGAAGCAAGTTTCCCTCCGAGAAATCAATGAAATGTTAGAACTGAAATAGCCTGTTCATCGTGACTGGTTCCCCTCTAAAACAAAATCACAATCAAAAACCACTTGGTAACGTTTACTCATAATTACCTTTGCTTTTGATTTTTCAAGCATTCGACGAACAAACCAGCCTCTAAAATACCTATGGACGGCAAGCAAAGGGACGCATTTAAAAAAATAGCGCAGTTTGAAGGTATAGCAAAAGGAAAATACACCTGTTTCTTTCACTTTTCTACTTGTAACTAGATCAATGGGAAAGAGCTATATACGTAACCTTTGAATGGTGATTGCAGCAGCTTTCTTTTGAGCTTTAGTTGGACCTTCTGGTGTTGGATGGAACACGCTACGGAAAAGAACAACGGACAAACAGACGCTTACTTAAAAGCAAGGGGCGGCCTACTACATAATCATAAGTAGAGAAGAAAACTACATTACTCACTCAAAAATATGTTGATGAGCCTGCACTTGTTTCATTTGTTGGCCCTGCTTGTCAGCTTCTCTGTTTTGCCTGCAAAATAATTAATATATCTAATATACCAAGTGAGCTAAGTTGTTCTTAGGAACAGAGCGGGGTAACGTCATACATATAAGTTGACGGGCGGTCGCTAAGACATGCTCCTCACTACGGAGAGAGGTATCTTGGGAAACCCAAGCCGATATTCGGCGACCTGCTACCTCTAACCCTAACCCTAACCCTAACCCTAACCCAAAAATAAAATACAAACCTAACTGTGACTTACATGAACATGGCATGTTGATTTTTCTGTTTTCTAGCCTCTTCCCTCCTCTTCAGATCCTGTTTGTACTTTCGAGCCCATTCCAGGTCACGTGAACTTGGTTTATATTCCTGTATTTTCTGCTCCATTACCTTTTTCCGAGCAAGAAATCCGCGAACGTTACTGTAAATTCAAAACATTGACAGTTTAACACCAACCTTGCTGGTAGACTCTCATATCACACCACAAAATGCTTTAGGTAACCACTTTAATTACCTCTTTCCTTTCTAATATTGAATTCACATGCACTGGGGAATGACGGAAATCTTCCTTTTGCCATTTTCCAAAAATAAATCAAACGTGACAATACCCTGAGCTAATCCTCGCCGGTAAATTTGAAAAGTTTTGGTAGATGTTAGTTTCCAAAAGAAATTTCAAAGAGTTACTGCAGCTTTATACCGAGCTGCTGCTAGAGTCGCACATGCTGTTTGACCAACCTTTGAAGCATGACAGCCGCCTTTCTTTGCCTCTCAATGTCTGCTACTCTTAGTTGTCTCGCATACTGTCTTCCCATAAAACCTCGGAATATCCTATGGCGTACAGCAAAGATACAGTGTTTCATAGCGATAGCAAAGTTCATTTATACGACTAAACTGAAGGAAAAAGGCGCAGGATCGGGAGAAAGAATTAAGGGAAGCTACAACTTCAATTAGGCATAACCTAGTCAAACTCTACAACCAATACTCGTTATAACTGAAGTTATTAAAAACTGGATCATTGGATAATGCAATTCAAGACTTTTTCTTGGCTTAGCCATTATGGTATATGAGCCATAATCTACAAATATGGAAAACGTGCGCGTCGGGTTAAAATTAAAAGGGAGCTAAAAAGATTTGGTAAGATTTGTCTAATATCTTGGGGGCGTTTTTAATAAAACAATTATTCCACACGGGCTTGTTGGATAGGAGATGATTATAGCCAACTCGGCGCTACGCGCCTCGTTGGCTATCTATCATCTCCTATCCAACGCGCGCTCGTGGAATAATTGTTAATTATGTACATTCTGTGTACTAGATAGAGATCAACCACCCCTCAAGAGTTGAAAGAGATGACTGAGGAGTTTCGGGTTTTAAGATTTACGACTCAGATCTCGTCAAATGCAACACTGACCTCTGAATGTTAACTGCTGCCCAGACTTCTCTCTGCCGCATGTAGTCGTCCATTAGCAAGTACTGGGATAAAAAGTCAATCAAAAAAAGGTAGTCAATCAAAAGTATAACAAATTATCAAACGTAAGGAAAAACGCGAGTGGTTAGCAACGGCTTAACTTGAGCAGTAACTGGACAGCGCAAGCGTCATGAGTAGTAAGACAGCTTGTGCGTCATACATATCTTATTAAATGATATGGGTCATTTGCGCGCGCACTAATGTTAACTAACGTGTTCGTTTCTCGTGGATAAAAGTCAATTAATATGTTTCACCCGGCAAAGGGCTCGAAACGCTCGAAGCATCAGCTTCAGAAACTTTTCAAGGTGGCCAATTACTTTATGAACTCGGTTGATAAAATCATACTTTTTAATGAATACGCCCTACCGAAGGCCATTTTATTTCTTACATTTTTTCATGCTTTGGATTCAACTAACATTTGACGATCATTCCATTTTGTTGATCACTGCTCTGATTAAAGTGAACTGGGCTCCATTTGGACCGATCACCAATCTCGATCAGAAGACTTTATACGATGAGCGACACACAATCAATAAAACTTTTTTCTAGAATTGACTGAAACATGATGATTGTCGCAAGTTGGTTTTCGAGGAGCATTACAAGAAGCAAGAACAGTGTTATTCTGCAATGGCACTGTCACAGATAGCACACGTACCTCTTCATCTCCACAAAAGTGTTTAAAGTCCCGCACCGAAAAGTTGGTAATGTTTTGTGCAACATGTGTACTGCATGTGCTACGGGCAGAAGATGGTCTGGACGAGCGACCAGCTGTGGGGATTGGGATAACCCTACGTGCAGTCGAGGCCGGTGATAAAGGACGAGCTTGTGACGATGAAGGAGCTGGTGACGTGGAACGTAATGTGTCTGGAGGGAGAAAAAGTAAAGGGCAAGATATTCAGTAATTGTTTGCCTAACAATCGGAATATTCCTAATTTGTTATTTAGAATGAATAAAAAATCGTAAGTTAATTTGGAACCTTTGGTTTTCGTAGTAACACTGCTGTGACCGCTGTCCAAGCTGATAGTGGACGGTGATGACAACTCCTTTGGTTCCCAGGTCGCCTTTTCTTGTTGTTTGGGTTCATCTACAGCACCAAAATGTCGCCCCTTAACCATCAGGGAGTTGTCTTTAGGAATTCGTACATCGGTACGACGAGATTTCAGATCATCACTAAAATAACGAGACATATATATATTAAGAGAAACTTCTCAGCTCAGAACAGTATGTTGAAGAAGCATCATAAAAAGGAAATGGATCGCAACTAGAGTCAATTATAAATATTTACCTTGTTAATTGAATAAAATGACGACAGAATCAAATGTCTGAGGTTGCGCGTTAGTGATATGCGATGCGATCCCAAGCAATTGGGAGAAGTGTGTGGACATGTGAGTGAAGTGTGTGGGCATGTGAGTGAGTTCTACGCGTGTGAGAGATCACAAACACTAGTGTGTAACTTGCTGTTCTTTAGATAAAACATCAGCTATTGTTCGTACCTAATTTCTGCTTGGCTCTTTAATGTTTCGCGATAAAGTCCATGTTCTCCTTGTAAATACCAGTTTACTGTTGACGGTTTGTCGCATTCACCTTTCAGAGGAACCCAGCATCAAATTCTCAGTTAGAGCTAAGGATAAATTCATGAATTCAAGGAACTTGGGTTAACCCTTAACTTACCGAGCCTAGGGCCCACAGGCTGACAGAAAGAGAGGTACTCCAGATTGTAGGTGTAATCCGTGTTATCGGCTTCGGCGCCTGCCAGACCCAAAATGAGCTTTCTCCCCTGAGGCCCTGATATGCAATCACTGAAAAGATGTCAAAAAGGGTGTTAAAATTTCAGATAACCGTGAGATATTTGACGATAAAAACTTGCGACAAAACGTTGCTTGATAACATTGTAAAATTTAAAAAACGATAAAAAGCTATAGAAAGCTAAAATCGACGACGTTTCCACGTTATCATGACGTCATTATCAAGTCAAGAATGTATAAAAATAAGTTCTATAAATACTAAAAACGAACAATAAGGGAAGTTTTTAACCGTGAAATAACAAATTAATTTTTCGCACAAATCATGAAAGGTAAAACATTCGTACATGTTCCTTCTATCTGCGTCACCAAGATGTCTGACTACCACAAGGGAAGCCAAGGTTCGTTTGTCCAATGAGCGCCTGCCAGTGGGCATTGTCACTTGATTGTTAGGCTGTTGAACCTTCTTTCTCGGACTGTGCGGAGATGTCGGGCCCCTGCCGGACAAGTCAGAGTTATTGAAAAACAATTAACCTATCGGTCTTATAGAATGAAAAGATGATACTGTTGTGACTAATAGTTGTGGAATACTTGCGCCTACTTGAGCTTCTTGAGGTATGTTCTGTTACCAAATCCATCATCGGTCCATCTACACAGAACAAAGCGGCAGAGTATCATAAGTTTACAGTGTTTCGTTTCGAGCATCCTGCATTAGGTAATAAGTTGAAGCTCTGCGCCATTTCCATCGTGAATCGCACTTTCGTACCGCAGTTGAGCCTAATGGACCGTCTACAAAATCTCGAGAAATCATTGGAACTTAATAAAACAAGACGTTTCTACCCAAAGTTAAATGTTTCAAAACCATTTATGTCCTCTACTATGCGAAAATTTCCGGAATAGTTCGAACTGTAGATCACAACAGCCAGTGAGCATTTTCTGATTTATTCTGCAAAAGTGTTTGTCACAAGAGTTGACCAGAAATATTCTGTACCGTTAAGGTTCCAGTATTTAAATCCAACCAGTCATCGAGTATAAAGGGAAAGTGTATACAGGCTATTCAAATAAACATTCTCCTTAAAGAGGAAACACAAAGGTACTGAAAGCATTACAGTGAATTTCGAAAGCGCTGTCAATAAGTCTTACTGATATCTGATGGTGTCCGGTACAACTGGACCTGAAGTCTTGTAGCCCTTTGTCGTTATTAATTCTTGAGACTTTTCCTGAGGGAAGTGTACGGTATAATCTCTTGGGGTCCTCTCGGGAATCAGCTCCGGTTCCTTATATTTGAGTTCAACAGATCTGTTATCCGATGTGTCCGACGCCGGTCTGGTAAAGGAAAAAAGCACTATGGTGAAATGACAATAATGTGAAGTAAGTGTCTCGAAGAAATTAATTTGATTCTTTCGTAAAAAGGAGAGCTTAGCTTGAGATGAAAGGTGAATTTTTCCTCCAACTGAATATAACAACCACTGAGCTGTGAACTGTTTAACTGCATAAAACCTCGGAATCTAATGCACAGCGCCACTACTGACAAACTGAAGAAAGGGGCGACCTTTCACTGACTTACTTACTAATAGGGCAGAACACAATGTAAAAAGTCGACTTATTCTGATGACAGGCAGTGGCTAAATGACTGTGAAGTGTTTGGGGACACGTACATAGCTATATCCATGACACAAGCGATAATTAGTTGTAATCGTACAAGGTTGTAAAAGCCCCATAAAACAGGTGTGACAGCCAGATTCGTTTTTTTGTAATGACTTTTTCACTTTTTAAATCTACAGATAGAAGAGGCTATTTCGTTCACATCCCTATAGAATGTTGCTTTACAAACAATCAACAAATAAAAACAATGAACTGCGCCTGTACTTAGATCAAACATTTTACCTCTGAACTTCACGATGGAATTTATCGGAATGTGAGCTCGCGATATTCGGTAAAAATAAACCTTTCCTTGCTTCAGTTGAACAAGACCACGACTGTAAAGTAACGCTGTAAAAATCACGGTAAAAATATCACAAATGCCAAACAATCCGATTGGTAAAAACACTGTAACGAGCTGACACGCAGTTTACCTGGTCGATATATCGCGAATATCGAATCTCGGACAAGGACATACTACAGGTCGCTTATCATTAATGGTAACCCGCTCAGTCCATGGCAATTTATGAACAGATAAAGCGTCTAGTGACACTGGTGTGTTTTCCATTTTAGGAGTAGGATAGCTTTGTTAATTAAAATCTTGCGAAAGCGTGAACAAGTCTTATGATGACAAAATTAATTCATACACGATTGTGTAAACAAAATGTCATTCGCTAGATTCCTGAGTTTCGCTTTACCATACAATTGTCAGTGACTTTAATATTATTCTGTAAAGAAAACGTTTTTGAACCGAAATCTCAAATGACTTTCACTTAAAATCAATTGGCAGGACATCACCAACATTTTTCCCCTTATGTCTTAGAGATAATTTCGTTTAATCAAGTAAAACTAACATTGTGATTCGTGGAACATGTTCTATTGTCGCAGCTCACAATTTTTGTTTACCGATGGGGAGATATTTTCTTTTCTTACGTGTTGAACTCAAGCCATAAATATCGAGATGGATTTAAACAAAGAGAATATACTTTATCTACGGAAAAAAAGAAGAAAAAACCTGTATTCTAGAATTATTGATTTCTAAAGTTTCAAAACCCTGGCCTTTAATGCCAAATAAACGTCTCAATTTCGACAAAATATTCAGCTGGCTGAGCAGTGAGGATCAGTCTGAACAATTTCAGTCACCAAGCGACTTCCAATTCGCCTCAAAGCCTGTTCCCTTCGGTTAGTAAAACGAACCGTGAGAGAAAACATTTCGAGAGAAACGAAGGAGTGAAAAAACGAGGGAGGTTTGGGTTGAGTCGCGTCATTTACCCGACGCGACCCAGACCTCCCTCGCTTCTTCACGCCTTCCCTCCTATCACACCGTTTGCTATTTCCTTCCGTTTTACCAACTGAACGCCTCGATCAGGCTACGCCACCGGCCATAAAACATGCACCTTCCGAGTAAAAAAAGAATACTGTACGTTGATAATGCAAACTTAATTTTCAGCAAAGCCTTAATAATAATAATAATAATAATAATAATAATAATAATAATAATAATAATAATAGTAAGGTTTTTATGAGTGCATTTAAGAATCTCAATGCGCTTACATAGCATAATAAAAATAAAATATAACAATGATACTAACAGTCAGTAGTACCTACACCCGGAATAGGAATGTTTTAAGAGCAGATTTAAAAGACGAAAGAGAAGCTGCAGATTTAAGAGAATCAGGAAGAGTATTCCATAATGTAGGTGCACAGAAAGAGAACGCACGTTCACCGTATGTCACAGAATTCATAGTGGGGACAGTAAGAAGTGATTTGAAAGATGAACGTAGAGTACGTGGTGGATGATATTCTTGTAGCAGGGACGACAAATAGACCGGAGAAAGTCCATGAAGAATCTTAAAAGTAATAACAATAACTGTAAACATTATTCGTGATTCAATTGGCAGCCAGTGTAGTTTTTGAAGAGAAGATTTGATGTGATCATATTGTTTAGATCCAGTAAGAAGACGCGCTGCAGTGTTTTAAACTCTCTGAAGTTTGTCGAGTTCCCGTTTCGGTAAACCATAGAGGATACTGTTACAGTAGTCCAGTCGTGATATTACGAGAGCGTTAACTAGTAGTTTAAGGTTAAGACAGAGTGGAGCAAACTTTACCCTAATGAGATGGACGAATTCTCTGGAGATAATGTCTCCTGTTCACGCGCTGTTTGCGAAGGGTTACCAGGCCCCTCCTCCACTTCAGAATGGTTATGACGGTTGGGGACTGAAAATTCTTCACTAACTGGGGTGGGGGCAGAAGATTTTGAAGAACCTCCCAAAGCAACCACTTTGGCTGGCTGCAAAGGACTTGATGGTAGTTTTTGGCCATTTACCTACAATTGAACGTGTCCGTGGGAAAGATAAAATAGTTACGTTCCACAACTTACGAGACACAAACGCCAGAAGACAAAATGTTCTCACCCTCTCCCGGTCGTACTCCATTTGCATGCCTATAGGTGTGACCATTCCAAGGACCGCGTCTACTTTGATTACTTCTTGTGCACTGAAAGGTAACAGATATATATATTTGTTAGGATATTTGGCATGTTTGCCTTGAATGTGAGAAGTTAGAGAGGATAGTTAGAGTGGCTTTAAATGAACAAAACCGATTGAAAGTTCTTGCTTTTGAGATTTAGAAAGAAAATTTATTTGAGGAGCTAACTTGTTGTGTGGAGGTACTGTAGCATGTCTGAGATGTCTCGCTGCACTTGTACTGCTCCACTGATGACCATTTTCTGATGTATGTCGACTGTGGGCATTGGCTATAAAAGTAAAAATTAACAGCAACTGTCAGTACGCTCTCGATCAATAGAGAGAACCTAAAATTAATAGCACGAAGTTTTGTTTTCTCTCTCAACAGATTTGCTTCTTCATCACAGTCCCCACCCAACCACCCCTCCTGACCTACCTGTACTTGATCCAGAGTACATAATGGAATAACTAGGTATTACTTCAGGTTCAGAGAGGTCATAAGTTCCAACAGGGGTAGGTTTCATAGTCTTCCTTCCCTCTTGTGGTGTGGAACGTTTCTTCACACTCAAATCTCCATTGACAGTTTCTAAGTCAACTTTTTTTTCTTGCACTGCACCCAAATCTTTGATGTAATTGTCATAGTCGTGAAGGAGTTTTTTCTGTAGTAACTCGTGCTGCTCTTCTAATAATTTCTCCTCCATTTTCTGATGTTCTAGAATTTCTTCCAATTGCACAGAAGTCGCATTTTTTGGTATGACATCCTTTTCTGAACAATCAACAGGAGAAGAAGTCTCGTTGTCGTTAAAGTTCACCTCATCTTCACTGTTTATTTCTGCCTCTTCTATAGCTGAATAATTACTTCTGTCTTTCATGATACCAGAAGTTAACTTAACAGATGGTTCTTTAACAATGTCGGGACTGTAATGTGCTGTCAAAGGAGACTTGGTTCTACTAAAATAAATATATTAAGTGACATGTTTAGGGATGGTATTTCAATAAGGAAAGAAATTAACCTGGAGTAATTAAATGATACGCAACTGGCACAAGAAACAACAAGTCACATTCTGCTACATACTTGAGGAAAATAGAAAGTCATAGTTTGAAGACAGTTCACACCTTGAAAGTACAGGTGAGTCCCTTGGTGAGGAGAGGGGTGAGATCACTGGGGAAGAGTATGGGGCTGAACTGCTGCTTGCTGGTCTAAGGATGAATGACTTCAGCTTATCTGGATTCACCTTTTTCTGCAAACAAAAAAATTACAATGAATGTTCATTTTTGCTCTTTCTTTTCACTCAAAGGGTAAATTTCGTACAAACAGACTCTGATGAAGAGTTAAACTTCCAACTGCTTTGTAACTTTTCTCAGCCCAAAACTATCTGGTGCCCTTTCAAAAATACTATCAGTAAAAGTACAATCACCAAACATAATGTACCAGTGGTAATCAAACAGTTTCATGATAAATCGTAAAAGTTCTAGTAATAACCACTCTGAGCATGACATGAAATTAATTTATCAGTGGCTATTACTTCATTTATGGTATTGACTGACCAAAGAGTTAACAAACCTTAACATTCCTGAGCACTGGTGGTGCAGTACCAGGCCTTAACAAGTATCCACCAGGCACATAACCATGTTCTAAATAAGAGCCATCACTTAGGTGGGGTCCATAAGGGATGATATGAAGGCTCCTTTTAAGGGAATCCTACAAATTCATAAAAATATTCTTGTCAGCTTTGTCAACATCCTGCTCCTTAACCACTTGAGTCAAAGATTTAGGGCTATGTGGAAAAAAATGAACAACAACTCAGCTACTGCTCCACATAATCATGACCAGCACTCTGTAAAATAACAGACAAAGCCATTTTTTGCCTAACCTCACTCCCAATAGTTTTCAATAGTTTCGAGCCTGATGAGGGTCTTTTAAGACGTTTCAGCTGTTGGGCCTCATTCCAAGTCACATATCTAGCCCCCAATTGGCTCTCAACTGAAGGTGCTGTTTTGGGTCTCAGATGTAGCTTAGGAATCTTGGTGAGTGCCTTCAGTTCTTCCTCTTCTTCATCTTCATCCAAGCTGTCCTGGCCATCAGAGTTCCTGTCACTCTTCTTTGGGTTTGAAATTGGAATTTTCTGGTTGTTATTTAGACAGAAGAACTGTAATCAGAGTTCAGCGACAACTAGACATATGATATGTTCTCCAAAGACCTTTTATTACTTGTAAATAGCAACAACAACACTAACAGTCGATACCTAGATCCCTTGTCCCTCCCCTTGAGCCAACCTTAGTTTCCAAACTTATTCCTCCTCTACTATTGTCTGACAAAGAGTACAACTAACATTGATATCTAATTAACAAAAAGAAGTAAAGGAGATAGAGTGCAAAGGCTAACCTAAAAGTTTCTCTGTCCTGACATATATGCGAAACATTTCCACAAGAATTTCAAAGAAATACAAAAGGTTTTAACATACAGGTGGTGATGTTATCAACTTTTTGTTTGCCTTGTACCACTTGTAAATCTTCAACAAATCCTCATGTTGCTTATCAAAATACTTTGACCTGCAAGTTTTAACAGTCAAAAATAGTAGTGAACTCAGAGACTATTTTGGTTTAACCTTGTTTATGGGGTATGGATGTACTTCACCAGTACTGTGCAAGTCTAGCGTGAGCAGCAAGCACTGAGTTATGGTAAGACTCAAATTTGACTCTAGATACTCTCTTTTTAAGAGTTTCCTGTTGGTGATCTGGTACTTAATTATTTATTTGATGATCTCAAGTGAGAAGAAGCACAAGGGTTAGATGCCTGCATTACCTAGGATTGCAACATCAGGACACTGGGCTTTCACTTACATGGAGGAATGAATACTGTAAATTACACAGAACAGAAGTATTATTTGAAGGTATTTGTTTGCAACAAATCCATATCGCTGCTCTAGGACCAAGCTACACAGCTCTATTTTAAAATCAGATACATAACAACACATCAAACTTACGTTGCCACCTCAGAGAGCATCTTCAACAGAGTTCCATGAAAAGGTTTATCATATGGATCTCCTTCATCATATAAATAAGGCCTGCAGGAGGATATTAGGGTAAGATAAAAAAGAAATACATATGTTGTAGGATAAAATGGACTTTATGTGTAAAATTAGGTGATTTGAAACCAAGATGATTTTTCTTCTTTTAAGATCAAACCATCAGCTAAGTTTACACTAATTGAATCCTAATTTACGTTGCTTGGATAAATCATCTTCTCCCATCTATGTATACCTCAAATCCAAATCTTTAGCATCTCTCTTTCCTGTCAGAATTGCAATTTTGACATCTTTGTAGTACTTTTCAAGAGCTGTTGTCATCGCACGAAACTCTGAATAGTTCATGAGCTGAAATGTCAATAACCAGTCATGTTGATTGAAAAGAATGTATATAGCTCTAAATGTAGGCCTAGGGCTGCAACTTGCACCTTCTCAATAACTTGCAAACTTTGATCAAGCATACACAAAAGAACAAAAAAGTGTGTTGCATCCTACTTTCAAAACATTGCATAATGTTTGAGTTCACAGAACTGGCTTTTCTCACATAAACAGATCACCGCTTCTTTGAGTCAACAAAAGTGCATACAAGTAGGAGGGTTTGGAGCAAAGAAAACTAATTATAATTGGCATAACAATCTATAATCCCAGCCTACAAATTATTTACTTCAACTGAAATCATTGTCCATCAAGAATAGTAAAGGTGCACATTGAAGTTCAGTACAGTAAGTAAACTTCAATTTACATTGAAACTGAACTAAAATCGGATCTTATCTCGCACCAAATCATTAACTGTAGGCGAATATAACTACAAATTACAATACACGTTTCCAAAAGAATAATCAAAGCTTTAATAAATGCAAACTTCAAGTTCATATCTTTTTTGTGCCTTCTTTTCATGCTCATTAACCCGTTCCGCTTGCCACACAAAGATATATTCTAATAAATATTTTCTGTTCGGTCAGAAAATAAAAAAAGTGTTTAATGAGTCATTCGATCGTAAATCAATCAAATAAGAATCTGTCAAAAGCAGCCAATTGCTGATTGTTGAAAATCATTAGTCATAAAGATCCCTCAAAGTTTACACGTGTTGTCAACACAAAGTAAACCCAAAAGACAAAACGTCGCATTAAGCTATTGGCTCTATGAATATATTAGGTAATCTTAAGAGCGACTCTTACCTTCTATACACGTCAACATCACTCAACGTTACAATCTGGTTCAATATTAAAAGCGTGTTAATTTCGCCGCCTAAGCAGCCCCTCGAGAGTAATAACAAAAAGCCAGACGAGTTAAATCGAAATTAGTGAAATTGTTATCGATTCCTGAGAGTAAATTGCGAAATCAGACACGCTGGTTACTGGGCCGGCGATTTCCTCCCATTAGCGCGGGCTCCATAAGTAGACAGCGGATTAGTTTCTTCGAACTGCGCGGGTTCATAAATTAGCAGCGGATTCACGTCTGAGAAAAAAAAAAATGGCGGAAAAAGAAATTGATCTGGGTGAGAACAAAGGGCAAACTGAGCGTGACGAGAGTTTTTGGAACCGGTCTGTTATTCTATTGAAGTCGACAGTCCAACCGCAATGGCTAGAAATGGTCCACAACGCAAAAAGGAAGCCAAACTATGGAATGCGTGGCTTAAATGGCGTTATGGAGGAACGAATGCTCAACAAAATCGAACTAGTTGGCCCCATCGTCGATTCCTACGTGAAGCACATGGGGAATCTGATTTACAGCAAATTAGCAAGGTCAAAGAACACTGGGCTGATGTCTCCAATAACGCTATTCATTCCGTGGCCCATTTTTCGTCATATCTGCGTTTTAGTGGTTGGGTATGGTGGTGACATGAAGACAACTACCCTCAAAATCGTTTTAACGTTGTCCTCTAACAATACTGCTAAAAAAGTGTTTTCGCCAGTTAGGATGAAAGGCACAAACTGTCTCAAGAAACGAGTCTACAAGTCTGTAATGCATAAAGGGAAAAGAGTAAGCCTGTTGAATGGGCGAGCTGCCGTTGTGGTAACAGATAAGTCCCCAATCTTGTGTTGTTATAACAGAAACAAGGAATGCGTAGTCGTTTCGTTTTACGTACAACGATACGACCTCAACGACTTTGCAATTGACTTGTCTTTACAGAAACTAATCAGTTGAGCTCTGTTGTGAACAGACAGTTTCATTCGGTGGACATAACAATTTGTGTTTAGGAAAGTTTAGGACCATTGCATTTTAATCCCCGCTATTTTTATATTCCCCCAATTGATGAAGTAAGTCATTACCCTCCTTGGAGTAAAAGGCAACTTATCAGTATAACCCAACCTCGTAGAAAATATTTTTAAGAACGAAGACTGCCAGAGAGCCCCTCAGAAAATCTTACCCATAGGGTCTGTTCTTTTTAATTGAATGGCCTTGAAACAATTTTTTTGGCAGCTGACAGCTGTTTATAGAAAATTATTGCACATATCAGCTCCAAACATTTGTTAATTAACAGGTCAGATATTTTAATGACCAGCATTTGTGTTCCCTGATAAGGGTTGTTTGGGTTGCAGGGAAAAACAACTGGTTCCCTTGTCTTGTACTACAAGCCAAAGAAATAAAAAGAATTGTTTTTGCACTCACTTGACATGTCCAGAGAACATATGGTTTTGTCTTAAAATGCAATGTCATGTACATCCATGTGAATGTAACTGATCATGAAAGTGTTAAACTACCATATGTAAATACATATAAGAAATGGCCATGGAGTTAATTTGCTTGGCAGCTCCCTGAGCTGGTGTTCAAGTCTGTTAACAGTTTCCACTTAAGTTAACTTTATCTTTCCAAAATTTTCATTCTAACATTTGTAATTTAAAACAGAACTTAAGTGTTTTGTAGGGAAATCAAATGTATTATGAAATTCAATGTTGTAATAAATCCCAACCCAAAGCTACTGTTTTGCATCTTCAATTTTCATGCAAAGTTATTTTTTGTGCATTTAAATATTTCCCTTGGAGAGTGGTGCTATTGCCTGTAATGGACAAAGCAAGGAGGCTCCAACAGAAATTGGTACATTTAGCAGGCTGGAGGTGTATTAAAGAATTATTCCAGGATTGTGCAATGGATATGAAATGATGGACAACAAATAAGGAGTGTTGCACTGAGTTGGCTGGAACGATCTCATATCCAGTAAGCATGACAAACTTTCTGAAGGATCCTTAAAGTGCATGTACCCTTCTCTGGAGTCCAACCACAGGGTGCTCATACAAGCAGTGTGTCTGTTTGTATGTTTGAAATAATAAAGAAATGTGTGGGAATATTGAATAGTCTTGATATCATAGATTTACATCAAGTAATGTATACGTTAAAGCTCAAAATAAACGTACACATTACTCAGTATAAGTCTACAATAAAAAAATTATATTTAGACTGACAACATACCCATACATTTCTTTATATTTTGTACATGCAGTCACACTGCTATTAAGGTTACCCTGTGATCCAATCCTAAGGCAATGGTTGAAAACAGGTGCATGATAAATGCACATTACAGCTATTGATTGCCTGTAAATATATGACTTGATTTCTTAAAACTGGGTGAATGAATTAAGAAGGCCTAGTGTTCATCCGCTATTGCACCCTCCAGTCTTCTCACGAGAATATCCTTGTTGCCTGTTTCACAAAGTCTCCTTGCACGCAGTTCAGTCTTAAGTTCATTGACTTTCATGTCTTTTGGTGCCTTGTTGACTGCTCTTATCAGTGGTTGGGATCCATGGGAGGCCAAGTGTGATGTCAGTGTTACTTCATCTGCAAACTGGTTCTTGCATATGCTACATTTAACAGGCTTCAGAATGTCGAGGACTTTTGGAGAGAGTTGTTTGTTCTGCGCGCACAGAACAACTTCCATACTCTCAAGGCAATTGGCACAACAATCAATGCTGTTTCCCTTCTTTCTGCCACAACTGCAATAGCACTCAAGGTTACAGTGGGGTGGAACACGGGATTTGAAGTGTGAGCTGTAACAGCTGGGCATGGGCTGATGTTCTGGAAGGTAGAAACTACGTATGTAATTTGCTCGCATGACCTGCCACCATTTCCCAGTTTCATCTGCTTTGTTAGATCTGTTACTTAAAGCTAGATCAGACTTAATCCCTGAATGTTTTGCTTCTTTAGCCTGCAGGGAGATTATTCCATACCCTATTCTGTACTTGTCATAGATCTTCAATGCATGATAAGGGATTGCATAAGCTATTGTCCAGGTAGTAACATTGACATAATTGGGGAAAAACAGACAGTACAAATTGAAGTAAAGTTGACAGTATTCCTTGAGCTCTAGTACTTCAGCTTTATTTGTCGACACTTTGTTGAACAATGTACAGGCCTGTCGTAGGTAAAGTACAATCCTGCCCAAGGCCAAAGTCCTCAGGTGCTGGCCAGGTGATTCATCAGCGCATTCCAAACCATCAATCAACCGATACCCATAACGGCCCAAGGAAATAGCCTGATCACCAATTAGTCGTGTCGGCAGCTGATTGTACCTTTTGTTTTCATCAGCATAATGTTCCTTTATAAAA